>NC_057805.1:468401531-468701531 GCF_018294505.1 Triticum aestivum | reverse complement strand
TTTTCTACTTTCCTTTCGGTATCCGGCGCCACTTTCAGAAGCTTTACTCCACTGTAATGTAGGAGTAGCAGACAGGGATTCCTCAGAGATAGGCTTATCTGACTGACACCGGGGCAATTACTGATGTTTACACCTCACCTGCAAAAAGGGAGGCTGATCAAATGGTGATCTGGAGAAGAGAACAAGGAGACAATCCGGGATGAGATGAGGTCTGCAGTGCTAGGTAGGTGCAGGATGGATGGCTATGTGGCCTCGTAAAAAATCGCTTGCGCACCAATTTATCCCTGTGCCTTTTCACCCAAGGAGAAGGAGTAGCAGCAGCAGTAGCACTGGGTCAAAATTAGCATCCCTTGCCCCGCACTTCATGGCGTTCTTCCTCCTCCCTCCTCTGTCTGCACTGTTCCTGTTTCTGCTGAGCAAGGGCTTGGTGCATGGCCGACAATGTCTTTTCGAAAAGTGCGTGTCAAGGAAAAGAACCCTATCTCATCAGCTTCTTCCTTCTTTTCTTTCGAATGCTAAAGCCTAGCTTATGAGCAGGACTTGAGAATAGTGCTTCATCGAGCCTAGCATGTCTATTTCACTAGCTTTGTTAATGATTTGTCTACTCGGCTAAAGGATGAAAGGAATCCATTAATCATGTGTTCTTGAAGACATGGCGCTGCCTGCATTTGGAATTATTAGGCCGAAGTCCCTTTCTAGCAGAGAGTGAGTTACGATGAAAACGCGATAAAACACGGTGGGTTGGGCAGTCGTAGGGATCCCTCTAGAGCTTAGAGCACACAAGATTTCAATAACAAAAGTAAGATAAAAAGCTGAGCGTGTCTCTTGAGAGAAAAAGAAGGAAGAAAGATGGAAAAGATGAGCTTGAGATTGATGCGCATATATTCCTAGGAGGGCAGCAGCAGCAACCACAGGGTTGGGTTAACATAGTAGATTACAGAGCCTTGAAGGCAACTCCTTGCTGGAAGGAAGCTGACCTACCACGGCCGAGCTCGATGTGGCTCCATGGACGATCGATCCATCCGTCCGTCACTTGGAGATGAGTGAGTTCTTTCTTTTTCTCACCAAATCTCGGATGGATACCTTTGTCGTTCAGTTAAGAAAGTTCGGATGAAAAGCACCGCCCTGGTTGCATTCAGAGGCGTGGTGGATGGAGCGCCTGACCTACTGCTGCATGACTTAGCCAGGAGGGATCGTCTTGAGGCTCTCTTTGGTAGTGGAGATCTAGTTGTAGGCCGCTCAGCACATCTCACCTGATGAAGAACAGGGAGCAGCAGTGTGCACCACATGTCCATGTCCACATTGGTCGCAATTCAGGCAGGAATAATGCACAGGAGTGTCTGCTGCAATTGCAAGAGATTCAGTTTTTTGACTACCTACGTTTTTGTAGTTCGAGTAGTTCGGTAAGCATGTTAGCTTGCTGATGAAATGCCAACGCAAGGGTGTCTCTTGCAATTGCGGCGTGCGAGCAATTCAGAGGAGGGCATTTGGCCTGGCTGGAATCCGTCCCGTTCCGTTCTGCCCGGGGGCCCAGAGAATCGGACGGCGGCAGATCGATCCGTCGATCTCGGTGCCGCGCTCGGCGGTTGCCATCGGCATCTTCTCGCGGGGGCCGCCGTGGTCTCATGATTAGGGCGACGGATCGAAGGATGGATGCGGCGAGCCCATCCCATCCCGCCGACGGCGCACCTGCCGCGCACTCTGTTTTTTGTTTTTGTTTTTTTTTATCGGTTCTTCCTTTGGTGCGTCGATCGATTGAGGTGCGACGCGGTGCGGTCGGTCAGCTAATGTGTCGGATCAGGGGCAGGCCGTAGAATTTGGGCGCTGCTGTATTTTCTCCATGGTAATACATGGCTCATCTATATTATAAAGATCAAGGTACAAATCACATAAAGACAGATATGACGAAATTGAAAAAACAGTAAAACGTCTCTGAGCTTGACGCCAACGTCCGTCACCTGCCTCTGACACCACCACAACAGCCTATGAAGAAAAAAGACGACAGATCACCTCCACACCCGAGCTCGACGCAACTCCATCGCTGATATGCAGCTTTGCGAACCTCCAAGGTGACTCATCAAAGTGAACCGATTACCGTTGAACGAATCAGACTCGAGCAACACCCCGGACACGCCATCAAACTCTAAATCTGGCACCCCACCCATTACTAAGATGCCGAAGGAGAAACCATACCTATCATCCATCAACCACGAACACAGCACACGTTCCGTCTTTTAGATGTCATCGACGCAGACCACAATCTGCATCCGCTTCTGGACTACCTCCCAAGCTCCTTGCTGGTGTTGGAGCAGACGCCGTCGCAACGGCGAAGCCCGAGGACACATGTCCACCTCAACGATGCCGCCGTCGCCACGACATCCCCGCTTGAACAGACTGGTTCCCAAATTCATCAGGGCGCTATTTGCCAACTAGGACTAGTGCGTGTGTATGGCCGTCTGCGTCTGTACTGAGAAAAAAAAAACTACTAATAGTGTAGATGCTCCTCCTATGCAACTTTACAAAGGCGAACTAAGCATAACTCAAATGATTGGGTTTCATGGAACAGTCCAAGATTTAAGTCCTAGACTTGGCATAGGTTCTCGCATGTTAGTTCAGTGGAAAGAGACATTTTTGTAGATTACGAAGCGCAAGCTTCGTCAATCTCAAGATGTTGTGCCGGATTGGTATCTTGGAGGTGCTCATAGAGTCACTGTGTACGTGCATTCATAGAGGTGAGTATATATGCGTGTATGTTGTGTTTGTATTGTGTTTCTAAAAAAACTTTTCAGAGCAAATTCTTTTTGCGAAGAAATGCTGAAATCCAATTCGGCTCTTGGGAGCATATGCTCCTGCCTATCAAAAATGTTTTTTTCAAATGTAATTTTTTTTTGAAAAAAATGGAAACCCTCGAATCTAGAGCTGTTTGGCGTTCCAATCCAGTTCCAACAATGCATTTCTCGGACCGAGAAAGCGGAACTGCTTGGCGCTGCATATTAGAACTCATTAAAGCCCGATTCGCATCATTGTGCTCAATAAAAGAAATGATTCCTTAATTATATGAGACCAAAAAGAAGAAATGACACGAGGGTTCTATATATAGATAGAGAAAGAAAGAAGAAGAAAATAGAAAGAAGAAGAAAATTATGATGTGGAAAAGAAGACAGGAATTGTGTACAATGGCATTGTACAACAATTTAATTTGGAAAAGGGATGTAGCGCAGCTTGGTAGCGCCCATGCTAAAGTCTCAATTAATTCCTGCCAATACCCCCGCCAGGAAATTAAGAACATAAATCCAGTAGCCCAAACAAGATGTCCAAATAAGAACATCCAATGGATGTGATCATTGTCACACCAAAACGTTACCTGCAATTTTTCAGGAGGAAAGCTTAAGTATTTTTATTTGTGCAAAAAAAAGAGTCAAACGATAAATGTTACCTTCAAATGTTACCCTTATTTTTGTTTTTTTTAACCGACAAAGCACCATCATCCCATTTCGCATGAAAACTGGCAAGCACGCTTGTTAACTAACAAGAACATCTATGAATAAATTCAGAATTTTTAAATTTTATTTGCTATTTATTTTGAATTTACAGTTCATTAGGGAGCATATGCACCCAAAAGCCAAAAATGCCGTTCCTTTTGCTCTTTTTACTTTATTTTAAAGAACACAATCTGCTTTATTCAACTGTATTTTTACGTAGAGGATGCTGCAAGGTAGTGAAAAATACAACCCCTAACTCTGATTGATCGCCGTCCCGCATGCATACACTCAACCCAATAAGGAAAGAACAGAAAAGAACTGAAGCATATATTTTTCCTTTTCTTTCAGTTGAGAAGAACCTGTTTTTAGAACAAGTTTTTTTTAGAATTTAGAACAAGTAGAAAAGAACTTGTTAAAATTAATTATAACATGTAACTAAGGGGGAAATCTCCTTTTGACCAACTGTCGTACGATTTCTCCCACAACGACGCCTCTCTCTTTCACCCTCTGGAACCGATGTATCCTCTTGTCGATCGTCGCGTCCCTCCAGAGGATATAAATAGTTTGGGTAAGTATCGATCAATGACAGTTCCATCATTTGTTCCTTTCGATCTCAAACACGTTATCATATACATAGAACTACCAAAGAGCAAAACAGATAAATGAGAGGAAGGGATCGACAACTCGCCGATGTTCTCTATGGGGACAATCCAATGGAAGAGGAATTATGCCTGTGGACAGTGGTACCACAAACTCCATACTAAGGGAGATGAAATATTTCCAAACTCTGAAAAAGATGAATGGAGATATTTTGACTATGGCTGGACGCGATACGGTGATTGTTGGCACTGAACGTGCCATATTTACCCTCCCAAGTGGTACACAAGTGACGATTGCGGATACTTTATTGTATCCCTACTCATTACGTACCCTGATCAATTATTGAGATATCCATAAAAATGGTTTTCGCATTGAAATGCATGAAGAAAACAAAGAGGAGTATCTACTTTTTTTTACCAAAGATCACGCAAAAAGGTACATGGAAAAAATTCCTCCTCCATCATCTGGTTTGTACTATATATACATCATACCCATAGAACATGTTGCATACAAAGTAATTTTTCAGAATGAGAAAACATTCCAAACCTGGCAGTATCGCCCAGGCCATCGCGACATCGGGATGATGAGAAAAATTACTAGCAATCCCATCGACGGGTTGCAGCACGAAGGGACTGATGCGTAGCAACATGACGACGCAACCTAAGTCGCTGGAGACACATAAGGTCAAGGCTAGGAAGTGAGTGAGCGAGAGGAGAAATCAGAGAATGGGAGGAAACGCCGAGCGTATCATGAACACTAGAGGGTGACGCGCGCTTTGCCCCGCTGTTTCTCGATCATGAGTTAAGTCTTTTGTGGGGAATATTATGGTCAAAGGTGAGAAATTTTACACCAAGATTTAAAGAACCGAACTGAATTGAGTTGACTAATACTCCTGATTTATTCGACTTATGGTGTTCGGTTGGGTGTTTTTATCGCTAGTTGTTTGTGGCCGGCTGTATCGTGATTTTCATCCTACATAAACCGAATTGACCAACAGATCACATACATCAAAATGGACCTTCCATTTCTCTAAGTCTTCTACCTTGCTGGCACGTGTAGCTATGATCCCAGGTCCATGTGTGGCACATGCTTTCCTACACAAACAAATTCACTCAGTGCATTTGCCTCTCAGAATCACTAATCTTTGCGTTGGTTTTTTGCCACCAAATGGATTCCAATCTCTCAACCTAGTTGCCTCCCAACGGTTGAGGTTAGATCTACTGCCATGAGGCCTAGCTACAATGGCTCTTTGACAGGTGCTCAAGTTGGTATGGATCTCCAGTGTCTGGTCTTTCCTACACAAACCAATTCCCTCGTGCATTTGCCTCTCAGAATCACTAATCTTGCATTGGTTTTTGCCACCAAATGGATTCCAATCTCTCAAAATAGTTTCCTCCCAACGGTTGAGGTTAGATCTACTGCTATGAGGCCTAGCTACAATGGCTCTTTGACAAGTACTCAAGTTGGTATGGATCTCCAGTGTTTGGTTTTTCTGTTCTAGCTCTTCTCCAACACTGGCACGACGCCAGTCCTTTACCGTGGATCCATCACCCGAGGAGCCCAACAGGGAAGACGGAGAAAGCAGCGACCTGACCGCTCAGCGCAGAAGCAGTAGGCTGGCGCCACACTCTCGCAAACACACGAAGTAGAAAACCAGTTCACCCCTCCATCGACAGCAAAATAATCTACACGCGCGAGAGGCCCTATTCAACCTGCAACTTGTTGAAGGACAACCAAACGTACAAGCCCCAAGACACTCGCTTCGGTTTGCTGGCGACTCGCCCTACTAGGGCTCGGCCCATTTGAATAAGCGAAGGAAAAAAGCAATTAGGAAGGAAAACTAAAAAGATAGAGTGAATATATAAAATGTTCAGAAAAATATAAACTGTTCATAGATTTTTAAAACATTGTCAAAAATAAAAATGTTTGTGAATTTATAAAATATTTATGGATTTGGAAAAATATTCATGAATTAAAAAATGTATGTGAATTTATAAAATGTTTGAATTTTTCAAAATGTTATTGAATTTCTAAAAATCTTCTCCAAAATTTGAAAACAAGTTCGTAAATTTAAAATATGTTCCCAAATTTGAAAAGAAGTCCTCGAGAGATGTTCATGAATTTAAAAAATGTTCACGAATTTACAGATTTGTCTATTAAGCAACGTAGGAGCACCACACGTGCAAATAGTGCCAACGGAACTCACAACGGATCCATTCCCTAACATGTGGGGTCATCCATGCAAAAAAACTTCCTTGATGCACCAGGAGGCTTTATTACTAGGGAGCTTAGTAACTTGAGAGATTCGTCCGAGATGGAGGCCTCTGGTTTTCTCCTTGGAGTAGAGGTCTAGGATGCTTAAACCTACCTAGAAGTGTGAAAACAAGCTGCACATGGGATGTCTAGGAACAATTAAGACATGAAATCCCCATGACACCTCTAAATTTGTTTAGGGACTCTTTAATTCAAGGATTTCAAAAACAAAAAATAGGACAAACAAAGGAATCTAATATGATGCATGTGCAAAATAGAGTAATGTGGAAGACAAAAATCTACAGGATGAGTGTTTGATTCATAGCAATAGAAAAAACGGAGGAATCATAAAAACTACACTTGAAATAAGGTTACAGTAGATATGTAAACGTAAGATCAACTATGAGTCCAACAAATTTATTGGTCGATTGATCAAGACAATTATCATCACACTTCAATATTTCAAATAAATGTATTATTTTGTTTAGTTGAATGGTGATTTAATGATCTAAGGGTAGTGCTTGGCAATTAGTAGTACTAACTCCGCTATTATAATTTTTGGTGCTCCTGCATTGCTAAGATAAGGTGGTTTATGATAATTTGAACCAAAGTTTTGATTCTTCCACCCAGGATTATTTTTATTGACGCTGTTACGGCCCCAGGGTGCCTCACGGACCAGAAATCGGCTCGGCAGGCAAGCCAGACTACCCCCTGGGGCATAGTGCAACCCCGACCATTAGGTAGACATGTGCCCCCCCCCCCCCCAAAGGAAGAATTCAGAAGACTTGCCAATCAAGACAAGGAGGTCGGTTCTGGGAAGGTCTCTCCATGAGCACCTAGGTCGGTTAGAATTCCTGTAAACCTAGACCCACGACACCCTTTGATATGTCCTAGTACCTTGTACACCCCATCGTCTCAATATAACACGAGCATGAGTAGGTTTTTACCTCCACCGTGAGGACCCAAAACTGGGTCAACCGACCTCCTGTTAACTTTCTATTTTCGGCTAGTCGTGGCAATCTATCGATGGGTATGCCCAAATTTACACTGGCAGTGGCGCTTCGGGCACGCATTGCGCTTGCCAGAGCCGAGATCCAGATGGGAATCCTCGTTAACCACAACATCTACCACCGGGGCCAGATCTTTGTCTTTGCCTCTATGAGTTTCATCGTTGACTCAGCGGGCCGCCCCGAGCCCGTAGAAACCTACGCTGCCAGAAAGGTTCTCTTCTTCAGGAAGTTGGAGTTTGTCGCGGACTCCAGCGGCGAGCTCATACCCTAAGCTCCGGTGTCTTGTTAGAACCAGGACGAGTCGATGGTCCTCTACAACCTACCCGTAGAAACCTATGCTGCCAGAAAGGTTCTCTTCTTCAGGAAGTTGGAGTTCGTCGTAGACTCCAGCGGCGAGCTCATACCCTAAGCTCTGGTGTCTTGTTAGAACTAGGACGAGTCGATGGTCCTCTACAACCTACCCGCCTCCCACTTCATCACAAACAATTTTTTAATTTGCGAACACATTTTTTAATATTGTGACAAAAATCATAAACTTTTTGAATAATTGAGGACATATTTTGAAAACACGAACATTTTAAAATTCTGAATAATTTTTAAATATTGAACATTTTTTGAAATCCTAGTAGTTCTAAAAAAAGTGAACAAGTTTTGAAATTCCAAACAATTTTGAAAATTTTAACATTTTTTGCAATTTGAGAATTGGAAAAAACAAAACAAAACAGCATACAAAAACAAACAAAATCAGTACAAAGAAATAGAACAATTGGTCCAGAAACCTTTTGAAAGTTCCTAAAACCGCACAGAACGTACTAGAAGAATCCTAAACCCGGGAGTCACGTATCTACTTAACTGGGCTGGCCCAATATCTCAGCGCTCATTCCTAGCCTTTGAGAAGGTCCCCCTATTTTTAAGCCCTCAAAAAAAAAAAGGTCCCCCTATTTGCGCAGAATGAGTCAAAATAGGGAATTCCGATGGAGCGAGCACCCTAGTGGGTGGTTACTCTAGCGAACATGGGTCACTGTAGCTGCTTGTTTACTGCAGTAAAAAATACAAAAAAGCTGATTTTTTTAAAACTTATTTTTTTGTGAAAGTTTCCGAATTTTTCAAGCGGAATATTTTCTGAAATTCTGAATAAATTTGGAAAATGTGAACTATTTTGAAAATTCCCAGCACATTTTCAAAAACAAGATTTTTTAAAATTTGTGAATAATTTGAACACATGATCCCGCCAGGATCAAATCATGTCCGGATAGGCCGACGTGTTGTGACTGATAGGTATCTGAGCTCCACGACGCCGCCCCAAAGAGGGTGATGACCCAACCCGCCGCTGCCGCCGAGCTCGAGTAGCCGAACTAGGGCTTTCACCCGGAGCCTTGACATGGGGAGGGGAGCCACAAGAATGCCCCAAAGAGGGATGCATCATCCACAGGCATCATTGGCGCTGGAGCATGGAGCTTTCACTAGGAGCCTCACCCGTGTCAAATGAGGTACCAAAGTCACCGACCCAACCCGAACAAGGACCACCGTTGCCAAGTCAAGGCCTCCAGATCAAGACAAGGGAGGTGCCACCGTCGATGCCACGACAAGACCAAGACCACCCACCGCCCCTCCCCTCGCTATCTACATGGACAAGGAGAGTGCCGCCACCGTTACAACGTTGCTCATCGCAGAGCCAATCCCATACTGATAGATTAGCTATGAGAAGCCCCCGCAAAAAAAAAAAGAGTAGCTATGAGAAGAATCGCAGAGCCAAATTCTGTGCTTATTATCTTGTTGATCTGCAAATTATTTCAATGGTCCTTCATTTTACTTCCGAATTTTATCAGATTCAGCTGCATTGCTCACATTAATGTAAAGCTTGATAAAAAAAAACAGGCAACTTTGGTGTTGGAAACCCCACAAACAGAGTAAGATCCGGCTTTTTACATTCAAGGTTACAGAATACAGAGTACACATCGATCGCAACAATGCAAATAAAGTCTTATTCTGTAAAGAACACAGTAGAGCCGTGGCTTCCATTCATCAAGACCAAAAGTCTGAAGAATTAGAAGAGAAGGGAAAATATTTGGAACAGCATGGCATATAGGTTCCGTGCCACAGCATCTTTTTACGGTCAAGGGCCAATTCTCTGTTAGTCTGTTGTTGATCGTGCTACTGCTCTTGCCTGCTGACAGGGAACAAAATTCTTCAGTGATCCTATCGCAGACATCAGGCTGAATGTTGATGCAAAAACTTGTCTTCAAATTCTCCTAGTTTGTGACCGGTGCCTCCCTACATTTCAGTTGAATCTTTTGAACAATGAGATAGTGCAGGTTAGGAAACTAAGGGCACAAGAAACACCAAGCACTTGATAAACCAAAGAGCAGACTGCAACTCAAAACTCACAACCTTTTCACGTTCGCATCATCGGCTCTGCAACTGCAAGTTTGTCAACAGAAACCATCTCCATTATCATCACAGCTACAAGATGCAACTGAAAACGAAGTAACAAGGTTTGGACCAAAAGTAAACAAACACTGAAACAGCAACCAACAACTGCCAGCCAGTGGAAGTGATGGAATTGTTGCATATATAGGTTGCCTCAGATAACCTTACAGAAATTCCACATTGAAGAGGTCCATTTCAGAGCACAAATCAGGATATAATCATCACCGGCACAAACATCGACCAACACACGCACATTCATCAAGAAAAGACCAAACAAACACTTCATAAACCGAAGAGCAAACTCATTTTCTTTGCCTCAGCAAGATAATGCAGTTTCCATGGCCGAATGGATAGACCCATTGGCTGAAATTGATAACTGGCTCTGCAAGCTTGTCATCTCAGCTACAGGATAAAACAGAGAACAAGAGAGAACAGAAACAGAAAGAGCAGAGAAACCATAGTGGATCTAAGAACAAAGCAAGCAGAGAAATTGAACAGAAGATTGCTCTGATCCAAAGTTGTAGCACCTTAAGCCTGTCCACTGTGCTACAGATTTGCAGATACTAAAATTCGGAAGAGCAGAGAACGAAAGAAAACCGAAACAGAAAGAGCAGAGAAAACAATAGTGGGTCTAAGAAGAGAGCAGGCAGAGGAATTGAGAGAGAAGAGCAGAAAAATTGCTCGAATCCAAAGTTGTGGCATGACCTCTGTACAACAGAATTGCAGGTAATAAAAAAATTCGGAAAAAGAATAGTTTGTGACTTTGGCCTCAGCAAGAACAATGTGCATTATCATGGCCGAATGAATGGATAGGTTCCATGCGACAACTCTGATTTGAACTGTGTTGTTTCACATCATTGGACCTAATGGATAGGAGCAAACCTTTTCTTTTTACCAAAGAAGTAGTGTAGGTTAGTTGAATCTTTTGACCAAAGAAATAGTGCAGGTTATTTGAATCTTTTGACCAAAGATGTAGTGCAGGTTAAGAAACTAAGATGCAACTGAAACAGCAAACACTTGATAAACCGAAGAAGAGGCTGCAACCTTGGGCTCAGAAAGTGTAGTGCAGTTTGCATGGCCGAATGGAGAGACCCATTGGCTCAAAATTTATACCTTTGGACTTTCACATCATTGGCCCTAATGGATAGGAGACAAACCTTTTCCTTTTTGCAAGAATATTCTTCAAGCATATTTGATTTATTCAAATAGTAGTAATCGAGAGCAGAGCATGCAAGAAACATAAATTCAGAATGAATTTAAAGCTAAAAGAATAAAACTAACCTAAAAAAAGCTGCTTGGAAACTTATAGCAAACTTGGTATATTCAAATGTTAATCCTCTAGAGATTTAGCCGGCCTCAGATCCTTTGAAGAGATTGCTTCGTTCTTGTCATCTGTGCATATATGTAGCACATCTCAAAAGCCATCAATGCGTCATCATCGGCGTAATCAAAATCAAAGAAGAGGAAACACAGGAAGAACCAAAGACCAAAAATTCTTCACCAAAATGGGCCGGGAAACCAACGCCTCGTACGTCAAGGTAGCGAGAAATTCATCAAAACCAAAGTAAAATCAAGCATGCATGCATGCATGGCAGATCAGTCAGATCCAAAAGCACAGCTACTACTTCATCTGCTGGATCCAGGAGCCTAACAGTATATATGTATGTCTCGAAAATTATATTACTAGCTAGCTGGCATCAGATACTTTGAAGAAATAAATAAATTAGCTCTTGTCACCTGTGCATAGCACATCTCATAAGCTGTATATGTGTGTCATCATCTGCCCAAATAAATAGTGGAGAAACCAAACGGGTGCACAAAAAATCAGCGAGAAACCAAAAAATCAGGATTTAATCATCACCGGCACAAACATCAACATACGCATACATCAAGAAAAGACCAAACAAACACTTGATAAACCCAAGAGCAAACTCGTTTTCCATGCCTTAGCAAGATAATGCAGTTCCCATGGCCGAATGGATTGGCTGAAATTGATAACGCTTTTTCACTTTCACATCATGGGCTCTGCAAGCTTGTCATCTCAGCTACAGGATAAAACAGAGAGCAAAAGAAAACAGAGACAGAAAGAGCAGAGGAACCATATTGGATTGGTGGATCTGAGAACAGAGCAAGCAGAGAAAATGAAGCACAATGCAAACATCAGGCATGTCCTCTGTACTACAGAATTGCAGACAGTAGAATTATGCAGAAGAACAGTTTGTGACCTTGGCCTCAACAAGAAGAATGTGCATATTATATCATGGCCGAAGGTTCCATGCGACGGCTCTGATTTGAACTGTGTTTGTTGTTTCACATCATCGGCTCAAATGGATAGGACCAACCTTTTTGTTTCTGACCAAAGAAGTTGAGTAGGTTAGGAAACACCAAACACTTGATAATAAACAGAAGAAGAGACAGCATGCAACGTTGGCCTCAGAAAGTGTAGTGCAGTTTTCATGGCTCAAAACATATGATACCTCATCACTTTCTCATCATCGGCACAGGAGAAACGTACGTAAATTCAGAATGATTTTAAACCTAACAAAAGAAAACTAACCTAAAAAGAAGCTGCTGGGAAACTTAAAGAAAACCTGTTATATATGTTCAAATGATAATTCTCTAAAGATTTAGCCGGCCCCTCAGATACTTTGAAGACAACATTTCGCTCTTGTCATCTGTGCATATATGTAACACATCTCAAAAGCCATCGATGCGTCGTCATCGGGCTGGTCAAAATCGAAGAAGCACAAAACACAGGAAGATGGCTAATTGCCGAATTCGCCAAATAACAAAGGTTCACGTACAAATCAAAGAGAGGTATGAAAAGATAACATGCAGATTGAGAAGAAGGTGCTCGATACTTTGCTCGTCATTTACAGTATTTGTTATCTGAAAAGCAAGCAATGTCGTCATCGGCGAACGTCATGGAAATCAAAGCGTACATCGCTACAGTAGCAACCAAAAGCCAAAAATTCTTGGCCAAAACGGGCCGGGAAACCATGCCGCGTACGTCAAGGTAGCGAGAAATTCATCGAAACCAAAGTAAATCAAGCATGCATGCATGGCAGATCAGTCAGATCCAAAAGCCCAACTACTACTTCATCTGGATCCAGGAGCATAACAGTATATGCATGTCTCGAAAATTATATTACTAGCTTGCTGGCATCAGATACTTTGAAGAAATAAGTTAGCTCTCGTCACCTGTGCATAGCACATCTCATAAGCTGCATATGTGTCATCATCTGCCCAAATAAATAGTGGAGAAATGTTCTCAGATTGAGGTGAAAAAAAGTGTCACAAAACAAAATAAAGGCGTCCCAGAATCGGGTTAATTTGCTCGTCATTGATAATATCAGAAAAGCAAGCTATGTCGTCATCGGCGCCATGACCCGAAATCAAATAACAGAGGCCAAGTAAAAAAAAGATGGAGTGGGTTAAACAAGAGAGGATCAGCAGCGTTCAAGAAAAACTTTCAAAAAAGCAGCGTTCAAGAAACGCATGCACGTACGGTCTGGACGCAAGAAATCAAGCAGAGCCAAAGTAAAGCAAACCGTGCAGGGCAGGCCAGCCAGATCCAAGAACCGAATTACCTCTCAAGAAAATACTTAGCCGGCCGGCCTCGGATACTTTGAAGAAAGATGATTAGGTGTTGTCATCTGTGCATGCATAGCATGCAGTAGCACATCTCAAAAGCCAATATGCGTCGTCATCGATCGGCCTGGTCAAAAATCAAAAAACCCTTGCATGAATGATTCGGGGACACAATGCAAGGACGCAACGCAAATCATGAGGGTTCAGCCAGATCCAAGAAGCTAGCAACGTCTCAAATAAAGGAGTTTAATTAGCAGGCAGGCCTCGGATACTTTGAAGAAACTGATTCGATCTTGTCATCTGTGCATATATAAAGCACATCTCAAAAGCCATCGATGTTTCGTCATCGGAAACCGGCCTTATTGTAGTAAGAATCAAAGAAGGACCCGTGAATGGAAGTTTACAAAGGGAGGACGAACTGCACAAGAACGGACATGCAAACCTCAAGAAAATCGACTCAAATGTGTGCCTCGACTCTCTGGATGCATGCGACCAACACATGGAGTTGGTCTGTACAGATACATCCATGAGAAGAGAAGGATCCATCTCATCGACACAACAAAAAGAGGGTGCAAAGAAGGGACGTACGAAACCAAGAACCGGGAAAGAACACCAGCAAAGTTCATCGCAGCAAAGCAAACGAAAACCAACAAGGAAGAAACGCCAACTCTGCCACAAACTACACTGCACTGCACTGCTACTGCTAGGGTAGTTGGGTGGATCGGACCGGAGAAGCGAAGCAAAAGAATGGGAGAGGTGAAGGAATGGGGAGAGCCGAGGGCGAGGCGCCCCCCTATAAATAGCTGGGGTGCCAGGGTCACGGACGGCTGGCCTCCGTGCTCATCCCCAACCGACGGCCCGGGTGCCTCCCTGCACAGTCCGAGGCCGGGGACGTTCCTTTCCTTTCCACGCAAGGCAAGATGGAGAGCTGGAGGGCGCGCCTCGGGATCCGCTCTCTCTTTCCAGTCTCTGATTCCTCTGTCAGGGGAGCGGTTACGCTACGCGACGAAGGACGAACTGCCACAAAGATGGGTTTGCTTTTCTGCCACAAACTGAGCAGGTTGAAGACCAAAACTTAATTTCTCTGTTTCTCAAAAAAATTGAAGACCGAATTTTAACGTTGTAGACCATGCTACGGTAATCGTTTCTCAATTTCGACGCATGGTGCATGCAATCTCCGGAATTTAAGAGCATCTACACCGGGTACCCAAACCGCGCCCGGACGGCACGTGCTGAACTAAGACCGATAAAAAAATCCTGATCAGGATGGAGGTCTCAAACGGGGCTCAAACGTCCAGGCTGACCGGCATCCCCATATCCACCCCAAATATGGGGGCAGATATTGGGAGGCTCGGGCACGTCTGCCACGTTGGACCCAGCCCAATTGACTCCACATATATTCATCCATATCTGCTTTCCGGACCAAACCCTAGCCACTCCACTCCGCACTAACTACCGTCCGGCGATCTCCGATCTTCTCCGACATGGTGGGCAGCGGATCCGAGTCCTTCGTCAGTCGATCCGTGAACTAAGATGTCATCCTAGCACTAGTAGAAAACAGGGCATTGGTTCGGCCCTCGTAATACCATTAATCCCGGTTCGCTCACGAACCGGGACCAAAGGAGGCAACTGTCCAGGTTCGTGAGCCCAGGGGGCCGGCAGGGCCACGTGGGCCACTGGTCCCGGTTCGTCTGGACCTTTTGGTCCCGGTTCCATGCACGAACCGGGACCAATGTGCCACAAACCGAGACTAAAGGGTTGCTCCTCGTTGCGGTCAGAGTTTAGTTCCACCTCGCCAACCGAAGGGCGCTCACACCGGTTTATAAGCCCGTCCCTCTCTGCCTTGTTGAGCTCCTCTCAAAATGAAAATAGATGCCCTTATACAGGGAATTTGACCTACATTCAGAGTGAATTTCTCTGAAATTCATAGAAATTTATTATGAATTTAGGTTGAATTCTCTCTATAGGCGCATCTATGCTCATTTTTTTATGTTGGGGTTGACGATCTTTACAGACTTTTTGTGTGTTGAATATGCACCATTCAAAATCAGTCTCTGCTTTGAATGGTTCATTTTGAACACACAAAAAGTCTGGAGTTCAAATAAGTTCAAGAAAATGAAATCCCTTTGTCACAGATGAGTTTTCATCCGAAACCCTGATACTTCGAAAGGGATTGTCCATTTTGTTCACGAAGTGCATCCAGCTTTTGCCGTAACCCTCTCAACTTTTTAGCACGTGCTATGTGGGTGAAATGATGATACCATGCCAACTTCCAACCTTTTCAGAGCTCATTTGTAGGGCTTTTCAATTTCAGGGTCATTTAGCTCAAAACAATCCGTCACTGCATGAAAAATAACAAATGAAGTCAGAAAGGGTTGAAAATTGATGATGTGGCTTTGAATGGTGCATTTTGAACACACAAAAAGTCTGGAGTTCAAATAAGTTCAAGAAAATGAAATCCCTTTGTAACAGATGAGTTTCCCTCCAAAACCCTGATACTTCGAAAGAGATTGTCCATTTTGTTCACGAAGTGCATCCAGCTTTTGCCGGGACCCTCTCAACTTTTTAGCACATGCTATGTGGGTGAAATGATGATACCATGCCAACTTTTAACCTTTTCAGAGTTCATTTGTAGGGTTTTTCAATTTCAGGTTCATTTGAAATGCTTTTCAATTTTAGGGTCTTATAGCTCAAAATAATTAGTAAATGCATGAAAAATAAAAAATGAAGCCAGAAAGGATTGAAAAATGATGATGTGGCTTTGAATGGTGCATTTTGAACACACAAAAAGTCAGGAGTTCAAATAAGTTTTAAAAAATGAAATCCCTTTGTAACAGACGAGTTTCCGTATGAAATCCTGATACTTTGAAAGAGATTGTCCGTTTTGCCGTAAACCTCTCAACTTTCTTGCACATGCTATATGGATGAAATGATGATACCATGCCAACTTTCAACCTTTTCAGAGTTCATTTGAAATGCTTTTCAATTTTAGGGTCTTATAGCTCAAAATAATTAGTAAATGCATGAAAAATAACAAATGAAGTCAGAAAGGATTGAAAATTGATGATGTGGCTTTGAATGGTGCATTTTGAACACACAAAAAGTCAGGAGTTCAAATAAGTTTTAAAAAATGAAATCCCTTTGTAACATACGAGTTTCCGTATGAAATCCTGATACTTTGAAAGAGATTGTCCGTTTTGTACACGAAGTGCATCCAGTTTTTGCCGTAAGCCTCTCAACTTTCTTGCACATGCTATGTGGATAAAAAGATGATACCATGCCAACTTTCAACCTTTTCAGAGTTCATTTGAAATGCTTTTTCAATTTTAGGGTCTTATAGCTCAAAATAATTAGTAAATGCATGGAAAATAACAAATGAAGTCAGAAAGGATTGAAAATTGATGATGTGGCTTTGAATGGTGCATTTTGAACACACAAAAAGTCAGGAGTTCAAATAAGTTTTAAAAAATGAAATCCCTTTGTAACATACGAGTTTCCGTATGAAATCCTGATACTTTGAAAGAGATTGTCCGTTTTGTACACGAAGTGCATCCAGTTTTTGTCGTAACCCTCTCAACTTTCTTGCACATGCTATGTGGATGAAATGATGATACCATGCACACTTTCAACCTTTTCAGAGTTCATTTGAAATGCTTTTCAATTTTAGGGTCTTATAGCTCAAAATAATTAGTAAATGCATGAAAAATAACAAATGAAGTCAGAAAGGATTGAAAATTGATGATGTCGCTTTGAATGGTGCATTTTCAACACACAAAAAGTCAGGAGTTCAAATAAGTTTAAAAAAATGAAAACCCTTTGTAACAGACGAGTTTCCGTATGAAATCCTGATACTTTGAAAGATATTGTCCGTTTTGTACACGAAGTGCATCCAGTTTTTGCCGTAAACCTCTCAACTTTCTTGCACATGCTATGTGGATGAAATGATGATACCATGCCAACTTTCAACCTTTTCAGAGTTCATTTGAAATGCTTTTCAATTTTAGGGTCTTATAGCTCAAAATAATTAGTAAATGCATGAAAAATAACAAATGAAGTCAGAAAGGATTGAAAATTGATGATGTGGCTTTGAATGGTGCATTTTGAACACACAAAAAGTCAGGAGTTCAAATAAGTTTAAAAAAATGAAAACCCTTTGTAACAGACGAGTTTCCGTATGAAATCCTGATACTTTGAAAGATATTGTCCGTTTTGTACACGAAGTGCATCCAGTTTTTGCCGTAAACCTCTCAACTTTCTTGCACATGCTATGTGGATGAAATGATGATACCATGCCAACTTTCAACCTTTTCAGAGTTCATTTGAAATGCTTTTCAATTTTAGGGTCTTATAGCTCAAAATAATTAGTAAATGCATGAAAAATAACAAATGAAGTCAGAAAGGATTGAAAATTGATGATGTGGCTTTGAATGGTGCATTTTGAACACACAAAAAGTCAGGAGTTCAAATAAGTTTAAAAAAATGAAAACCCTTTGTAACAGACGAGTTTCCGTATGAAATCCTGATACTTTGAAAGATATTGTCCGTTTTGTACACGAAGTGCATCCAGTTTTTGCCGTAAACCTCTCAACTTTCTTGCACATGCTATGTGGATGAAATGATGATACCATGCCAACTTTCAACCTTTTCAGAGTTCATTTGAAATGCTTTTCAATTTTAGGGTCTTATAGCTCAAAATAATTAGTAAATGCATGAAAAATAACAAATGAAGTCAGAAAGGATTGAAAATTGATGATGTGGCTTTGAATGGTGCATTTTGAACACACAAAAAGTCAGGAGTTCAAATAAGTTTTAAAAAATGAAATCCCTTTGTAACATACGAGTTTCCGTATGAAATCCTGATACTTTGAAAGAGATTGTCCGTTTTGTACACGAAGTGCATCCAGTTTTTGCCGTAAGCCTCTCAACTTTCTTGCACATGCTATGTGGATGAAAAGATGATACCATGCCAACTTTCAAACTTTTCAGAGTTCATTTGAAATGCTTTTTCAATTTTAGGGTCTTATAGCTCAAAATAATTAGTAAATGCATGGAAAATAACAAATGAAGTCAGAAAGGATTGAAAATTGATGATGTGGCTTTGAATGGTGCATTTTGAACACACAAAAAGTCAGGAGTTCAAATAAGCTTTAAAAAATGAAATCCCTTTGTAACATACGAGTTTCCGTATGAAATCCTGATACTTTGAAAGAGATTGTCCGTTTTGTACACGAAGTGCATCCAGTTTTTGTCGTAACCCTCTCAACTTTCTTGCACATGCTATGTGGATGAAATGATGATACCATGCCAACTTTCAACCTTTTCAGAGTTCATTTGAAATGCTTTTCAATTTTAGGGTCTTATAGCTCAAAATAATTAGTAAATGCATGAAAAATAACAAATGAAGTCAGAAAGGATTGAAAATTGATGATGTGGCTTTGAATGGTGCATTTTGAACACACAAAAAGTCAGGAGTTCAAATAAGTTTAAAAAAATGAAAACCCTTTGTAACAGACGAGTTTCCGTATGAAATCCTGATACTTTGAAAGATATTGTCCGTTTTGTACACGAAGTGCATCCAGTTTTTGCCGTAAACCTCTCAACTTTCTTGCACATGCTATGTGGATGAAATGATGATACCATGCCAACTTTCAACCTTTTCAGAGTTCATTTGAAATGCTTTTCAATTTTAGGGTCTTATAGCTCAAAATAATTAGTAAATGCATGAAAAATAACAAATGAAGTCAGAAAGGATTGAAAATTGATGATGTGGCTTTGAATGGTGCATTTTGAACACACAAAAAGTCAGGAGTTCAAATAAGTTTTAAAAAAATGAAATCCCTTTGTAACAGACGAGTTTCCGTATGAAATCCTGATACTTTGAAAGAGATTGTCTGTTTTGTACACGAAGTGCATCCAGTTTTTGCCGTAACCCTCTCAACTTTTTTGCACATGCTATGTGGATGAAATGGTGATACCATGCCAACTTTCAACCTTTTCAGAGTTCATTTGAAATGCTTTTCAAATTTAGGGTCTTATAGCTCAAAATAATCAGTAAATGCATGAAAAATAACAAATAAAATAAATAAGTAATTAGAAACAAAATAATATAAACTTTATTAAAATGTATAAGTAGAAACAAAATAAAATAAACTTTAATAAAATTTATGAAACTAAAATTAACAAAGTATTTTCTGTTCAAAACATTATAAGAAACTTCTAGTATTATTGAAACTAAAATTATATAAAATTGATGCAACTAAAATTATCGAAGTATTTTCTGTTCAAAATCATTAAAAGCAAAAAGAATTTTCATAAAGAACTTTTTTGTTAGAAAATTTAATAGCAAAAAGAATTATCATAAAGTAAAATAAATAAGTAATTAGAAACAAAATAAAATAAAATAAATAAGTTTTTTGTTGTAAGTAGAAACAAAACAAAATAAATAAAGCAAAAAATAAAACAAAAAAACAGGCAAAAAATAAAAAATATGCCACCTACTAGGCCACCACGGCCTGAATACGATTAGAAACCTATCGATGGGCCAGGATTCAGGCCCGCAGAAGGCCCAGTAAGCCCATCAGGCATAGCAGTGACAATTAAGCCCGTAAGCCTGCAATGGAGAGGAGCTCGAGAGGGGTGCGGCAGTGGGGCTTATAAACCACTGCGCGCCCCTCTCAACTAGCAAGGTGGGACTAAACTTTCGACGCGGCGGCAGCAGCACAAGGCCTTTGGTCCCGGTTGGTGGCACCAACCGAGACTAAAGGTGTGCATTGTACCGGTTCGTGGCACTAACCGGTACCAATGCCCCCCTTTAGTCCTGGTTGGTGCCACCAACCGGGACCAAAGGCCGCCGCTTCCCGCCCTTTGGGCTGCTGAAAAGAGGCCTTTGGTCCCGGTTGGTGGCACCAACCGGGACTAAAGGTCGCATTCGTCCCGGTTGCTGTCACGAATGCTTCGTCTATATAACTAGCACTTGTGAAATTTTTCATTCAGTTCGTCTTCCCCGCCCCGACGACGCCACCAGGCTGCCCCTCTGCGCCTCGTCGTCGCCGTCGTCGCCCCTGCCTCCGACGCCGTCCCGCGTCGCCCGGACGCCGTCCCGCGCCACCCAGACGCCGTCGCCGCCCCGCGCCCCCTGCCTCTGTTGGAAATATGCCCTAGAGGCAATAATAAATAGGTTATTATTATATTTCCTTGTTCATGATAATCGTTTATTATCCATGCTAGAATTGTATTGATAGGAAACTCAGATACATGTGTGGATACATAGACAACACCATGTCCCTAGTAAGCCTCTAGTTGACTAGCTCGTTGATCAATGGATGGTTACGGTTTCCTGACCATGGACATTGGATGTCGTTGATAACGGGATCACATCATTAGGAGAATGATGTGATGGACAAGACCCAATCCTTAGGGTAGCACAAGATCGTGTAGTTCGTTTGCTCAGAGCTTTTCTAATGTCAAGTATCATTTCCTTAGGCCATGAGATTGTGCAACTCCCGGATACCGTAGGAATGCTTTGGGTGTGCCAAACGTCACAACGTAACTGGGTGGCTATAAAGGTGCACTACGGGTATCTCCGAAAGTGTCTGTTGGGTTGGCACGAATCGAGACTGGGATTTGTCACTCTGTGTAAACGGAGAGGTATCTCTGGGCCCACTCGGTAGGACATCATCATAATGTGCACAATGTGACCAAGGAGTTGATCATGGGATGATGTGAGTTACGGAACGAGTAAAGAGACTTGCCGGTAACGAGATTGAACAAGGTATAGGGATACCGACGATCGAATCTCGGGCAAGTAACATACCGGTAGACAAAGGGAATTGTATACGGGATTGATTGAATCCCCGACATCGTGGTTCATCCGATGAGATCATCGTGGAACATGTGGGAGCCAACATGGGTATCCAGATCCCGCTGTTGGTTATTGACCGGAGAACGTCTCGGTCATGTCTGCATGGTTCCCGAACCCGTAGGGTCTACACACTTAAGGTTCGATGACGCTAGGGTTATAGGGAAAGTATGTACGTGGTTACCGAATGTTGTTCGGAGTCCCGGATGAGATCCCGGACGTCACGAGGAGTTCCGGAATGGTCCTGAGGTAAAGATTTATATATGGGAAGTCCTGTTTTGGTCACCGGAAAAGTTTCGGGTGATATCGGTAATGTACCGGGACCACCGGGAGGGTCCCGGGGGTCCACCAAGTGTGGCCACCAGCCCCAGAAGGCTGCGTGGGCCAAGTATGGGAGGGGACCAGCCCCAGGTGGGCTGGTGCGCCCCCCCACCAAGGCCCAAGGCGCATGGGAGAGTGGGAGGGGGCAAACCCTAGGTCCAGATGGGCCTTAAGGCCCACCCTAGTGGCGCCCCCCTCTCCTCCCCTTGGCCGCCCCCCTAGATGGGATCTAGGGCTAGCCACCAGCCCTTGGGGGTGGAAACCCTAGAGGGGGCGCAAGCCCTTCCCCCCTATATATAGTTGAGGTTTGGGGCTGCCCAAGACACGAGAACGTCTCTCTTTCGGCGCAGCCCTACCCCTCTCCCTCTTCCTCCTCTCCCGCGGTGCTTGGCGAAGCCCTACGGGATTGCCACGCTCCTCCACCACCACCACGCCGTCGTGCTGCTGCTGGATGGAGTCTTCCCCAACCTCTCCCTCTCTCCTTGCTGGATCAAGGCGTGGGAGACGTCACCGGGCTGCACGTGTGTTGAACGCGGAGGCACCGTTCTTCCGTGCTTAGATCGGAATCAACCGCGATCTGAATCGCTACGAGTATGACTCCTTCATCCGCGTTCTTGCAACGCTTCCGCATCGCGATCTACAATGGTATGTAGATACACTCCCCTTCCCCTCGTTGCTAGATTACTCCATAGATTGATCTTAGTGATGCGTAGAAAATTTTGAATTTCTGCTACGTTACCCAACAGCCTCCTCGTCGCCTGTCGCTGCGCCCCTCACCTCCGCCCCCTGCCTCCTCGTCGCCCGTTGCCGCGCCCCTCACCGTCGCCGTAGCCGCCCCTGCCTCCTCGTCGCCCGTGGCCGCGCCCCTCACCGTCGCCCCCGTGCCCTGCCTCCTTGTCGATCGCCGCCCCCTTAGTGAGCTCATATGAATTTTCCTAACTTAGATGTTCATAGATTTTTTTGTTCATATATTTATTTGTTCATAGATTTTTTTTGTTAGAATATGCAAATGTTAGAATTTTTTCTGTTCATAGATTTTTTTGTGATATTATTGTTGAATATGCAAATGTTTGTGTTTTCATATAGTTTTTCATAGAATTTTTATTATTTTTTCTGTTGTAATTTTGTTCATAGATTTTGATGATTTTTTTCTGTTGTAATTTTGTTCATAGAATAAGAAGAGAAAGTGTTTAATAGAATTAGTTAGAAAAATAATAGAACTAGTTAAACTAGTTTGTTTTTAGTAAGTACTACTTTATTCTATTTATAGTAAGTGCTTAGTAGTTGAACTAGTTGATTTAATAAAACTAGTTTATTTTACTATAGAAGTAGTTTATTTTTAGCAAGAAAATTAATAGAACTAGTTTATTTTTTTAGTTAAAGCAATTATTCCCGCATCGACGTCGGCGATGCCAATCCCGCATCCTCGTCGTCGACTCGGCGGAGGAGGCCGGCTTGATCAGAGGGGCCATGTCCGGGACTGGGCTCCGCCGGGCTGGTTTTGGGAGGTGCTACCTTCCGGGGGGCGTAGGTTGGTGAGGAGCCAGCCCGTCATTGACCCGATCCTTGTTTGGTGGCGGTCGCGTGGGCCAGTGATGGTGCCGAGGCTTCCGGACACCGCGGAGGTGGTACGTCACCGTGTCAGCGAGGAGGACGAGCACGTCCGTCGCTACATGGTTGCGTTGGAGTGCAGGTTCGACAATACGTGGCAGGTTCTTCAGGGATCCCACTGGAGCTATGATCCTGTGATGGTTCCTTCTCTTTGGGTATCCACCGCCCGCGCCGATACCCGTCGGGCGTTACGGTTCTAGCTGTACTAGCGATGCTATATGTATGATAGAGGTGTATTAGTGATAATATTCGACGATGTACAGACGCATGGAGATGATGTAGTTTTGCTTATAATTGAATGCATCCTAATTTGAATACTACTTTATTTTGTGATTTGATTTTGCTTATTGAATGCTCAAATTGGAAAACTACTCCTACTTTGAATGCTAAAATTGGAGAGCACTATGCAAGGCGTATGCATATGATTAGTTGATAGCTTATAGGATTTTTGTTTTCGCAGAAATCTAGGAGCCCCCCTCCATCATCCCCGCCGTCGTCCCCGTCACCGACCCCCTCCGACCTCGAGGTGAGACCAGCCACGAACCGGTTTTAGAAAGATAATTAAACGACATTTCGGGTTGACTTTAAGTCTATTGAGTCTCCACCATATATGAGAGGACGAAGAATCCCGACTGTTGTCGTGGGGGTAGCTTCTCCTTCGTTCCCGTGTGCTAGACAATTTGGTGTAATGCACTCGGGAACGAAAGGAAGGAGCTACCATCACCGACGGTCGCAAATGTCTGAGAGGAATCAGTGAGGGAGAGTTCCACCATATATATATGAGAGGACGAAGAATCCCGACTGTTGTCGTGGGGGTCGCTTCTCCTTCATTCCCGTGTGCTAGACATTTTGGTGTAATGCACTCGGGGATGAAAGGAGGAGCGACCATCACCAACGGTCGAATGTATACACCACGTGAGCTGAGAGTTTTCAAGAAAGACTCGACAAACCGATAGTCAACCCGTGATGAATAATAATGATCTAACTTAGGTTTTTTAGTACATATATTTAATTGTAGACGTTTAATATTTGAATTATGAACATAGGAAATGTCGTACTCGGACGATGAAAGTCTCCTGGGGGAGTGCGACTGGTGCCACGACGACCGAGGTCTGTGCGACAGGCCTCACCCGGACGAAGATCGGCGCTTCAGTATTAAGCTGGAGGAGACCTTCGATGTTGAAATGGTACGCAACGACGACAAGTGTTATTTTTTCGTAATTAAGCACGACTTCAACTATTTCAACGTGTACTTTCATCTTTTATAATTCGACTAGCTTATCCCATGCCATGCAAGACGCTACGTCTTGGAGAGGATGGGTTTTGAAGACCATGAAAGTATGGAAACAAAGAAAATTCACCTAAGGACCCATCATGATATAGATTTTGAAGTAAATCTGTATAATTCTGAGAGCGTAACCCATTTTGGTTGCAAAAATTGGGAAGCATTTTGCAAGATGTATGGTTTTGATGAGGGTATGCTTGTCACCATGGATCTTGGTGATCCTGACATCGAGCAAGACAATATGGACATTTGGGTCCTTATTGATACGCCTCCAATTCTACCGCTATGTGAGTTTCTCAAACATAGTTATTAGCTAATTTATATTGTTCATTTCAAAATAGTTGACAGCTTATTTTCATTGACAACTTATTTTGATTGTTCAAACAATGTGCGGAACATGGTAGACAGAACCTACTACACCGATGGCTCTGAGTTAACTTATAAGGAGAAAACTCATCTGGTCAGATTTTGTACTGATCTTGAGAATTACAATATCTATTGTAAAACTCCTCCACATTATGGTCAATACGTGCCACTGGTGCACGTGTTGAACTACGGTAACTACTATGGAGATACCCTGGTAAGATTTCTTACTATTACGACATCCGTGCATCTTTTGCATACTTCTAAAACTAGTACATCATTGCTAACTATGGAGTTATTACTATGTTTTTCAACAGATAATCCCAGAGGATTGTGTGCCTCATTTGATGTATCAGAATGGCAGCCTTGATGTTTTGAACATACAACCAGGTCATCCTACGAATCTCAACTGTCCATACCGGATTTCTAAAAGAAGTGGAGACATGAAAATCAAAGAATGGAAAAAATGTATGGACAGTCGCAAGTAGGTTCTTGGAAGCAAAAGGAAGCGAAGCGCAAAAATTGGAGACAGGATGATCTCCATTCTCCATAATGGAGAGTCGGGGTCTATATTGTTTTATGCTATTTTATCTTAAAGAGGGTATTTAGGTCCTACCTAATACTGATGATCATGTGCTAAGAACAATTAAGTAGGGTTGGTTCGATGGCTATGAGGACGATGATCGTATGACTTGTTATTAATAACGAGTAGAAGTTGTATGATGATGATTAGTAGGACTTGTTATTATGATGATGCATGATGCGGGCATGAAGAGTTATTATACATGGATTGGAATGAAGTGAAGGCAACAAGCATGTGGTGCATGTCGAAAGTAGTACTAAGCCAAACTTGATCAAGTTAGGATTAATATTACTTTCGACATGCACCACATGTTGCCTTCACTTTAATCTAAGCCATGTTTAGGCATAGCAGTAGCGTTGGTAAATCAAGCACGGAAATAAGAGAGGACAGTTCTCTCTGTTAGCTAGCTTACACACCCTAAATTACCCCCTAAACCCTCCCCCCTTTCAAAAAAAACCCCCAGCCGCTGAAATGCTGACGCGTGGATGCCTTTTGGTCCCGGTTGGTGTCACCAACCGGGACCAAAGGCCCTCCTGCCTGGGCTGGCCGCAGTGGCCACGTGGAGGCCCATCTATCCCGGTTCGTGTAAGAACCGGGACTAAAGGGCTAGGGCATTAGTAACGACCCTTTAGTCCCGGTTCAACAACCGGGACAAAAGGCCCTTACCAACCGGGACAAATGACCCTTTTTCTACTAGTGTAGTCGGCCCCAAGGAGGAGATGACCGTCCACATTGCGCTCCGCCACGCCCACGAGTAGAATGCCTGACAGCGACGCCTCGAGTCCCAAGAGCCGGTGCGTATCCGATGTCCTACTCTACCTCGTCAGCGACCTAAGAAACACTTCGAGGACGCAGCCGGCCGCCGGACATTGACACGACGCACACGGACGAGCTCCGCTTAGATTAGGTTTCACGTTGCATGTACTTGTATGGATTTGAGGTTTCTTAATTGAGGTATCTGGTTGTGGGAGAGATTATTTGAGACGTGACCGGTCACTTTTCGCGGACGCGGGCATTTGAGGGGTCATATTTGTTGTATCTGGCTGTAGATGCCGTAACAGCACACGCTTCAATCTGAAGAACATTTCCCTGATTTTGGAAGTCCCATTCTTATGTAAAGCTATTATAAGACAGGTACATACTTGTGTATTTTTTTGGGGATGAAAAGATCATATCCACTATAAAAGTTCACTGCAAGTACAAAGCATCTCAAACATAATAAAAATTTCAAGACCACCAAACGACCACTATTGCCGTCAGAACGAGTCACCACCGTGCCACTTGTCGCCACTCCTCTACGGTGCCGGCTTGACCTCTGGTTAGATGCTTAGGAGGACAGTGGCATCCTCGGCCCACCAGGATTCAAGTCCTAGACTTGACACTGGTGCTTGCATTTTTTCTGAACTTATTCCAGGCCTTCCGGAAATGTGCATTCAGTGGGAGGAGACGTCCCCGTCGACGAGACTTCATCAATCTCAAGATGATGTGCCAGTCCAGTCTCCCTAAGGTGCTCATATGGGTAGGCGGGCATATGGATTCTCCATGTTTCTTAGGTCGGTTAGGATTCCTGTAAATCATAGACCCCCCGACACCCTTTATAAGCAAGGGGAGGGCTAGTCCATAAACATCTTACAATCTATCACTCGATACATCCTTGCACCTTGTACACCACCATCATCACAATACAATACGAGCATGATTAGGGTTTTACCTCCACTGCGAGGCCCCAAACCTATGTGAACCGATCCTCCGTTACCCCTCTATTTCTTCCAGCTAGTCGCAACCCTCTATCGAGGGGTCTTTCGGAGTTTACAGTGATATAGATGCTTATAGGAGAAATTGTCACTTTGTTATGCAGCTTTTGATACAAGTCTTCTATGAAAACCATAGGGTTGTCTTAAAGTCACAGTCATAATAAATGATAAAATTTATATATGAATATATTATGCATCAAGTGGTGAATGCATGGCTTATAGGAAAATCATATCCTTTGTCATGTACTTTTTGATACAAATGCTCCATGAAATCCATATGGCACTCTTTGCGGCAATGCTATCTTAGCAATAGGCTCATACTCAAATGTTTGTGCATTGATGATGTGCACCTACATAATGAGAAGAATAGTATTAAATATTTACTATGGCCATGAAGGCAGCATACACTTTCCTGCCAGTATTCAATCTTTTTTAAAATTGATAATATGTTTCCTTCGGTCCCAATTTTTGTTTCTAAAGTATTTGACTCTTGGTGATAATTGTATGCGTTAAGGTGTTAAGCAAAAATATAGAGTAAATAGGTTCAACATTTGTTGAAACATCTCTAGGATCTATGCTCACGGCTAAATGATCGGATGCCTATCATTAGAAAGCATCGAATGTGCTAGTTTCCATAAAACAATAATTTCTACATGGACATTATAGTAGAATAGCACAAGAATGTTGAATCTATTGAAAACTTACTTTTGATTTATTTGTCCCTTCATCATGCACAAACGAAACTATCCAACCATCATCTTCGTTTGTACCGTTGACCTTTGGCACAAAAGTTGCTCCAGAGCAGAATTGATTTCTGGCAAGGTGATGATACTTAACCTTTATGCGGTCTTCTCTGCCTTTGTTCTTTAAGAGTTCCGGATTGGAAGTTAATTTCATTTGAATATAGTAATTTCAAATGATGGGACAAAATGAATAACTTGTTTGTATATATGATAATTACCTTGGTGGTTGCATCCTCTTTCTCATGAAGACAAAATTTTGCAAAACCTCCGAATTTCGGTCGTACTACATGATTGAGAATAATATTAAACTATATTGCATAAAGTTTGCATGCGATGGACATTTTGATTAAATAACATTGCATTGTGACCAATATATGACATTTGTTGTATTGACCCCACACTATTGGTCCATATTATCTCTAGTTTTTATTGAGCGATGGTCTTTCAACTAATTAAAGCAAACAAGGCCCGAGTTGATTTAGTTTGGTTGTATTATTGGCCTTTCGATTTCTTCATCTAGGAATATAGCTATGAAATATTTTCATGACAATATACTCATACCATCTATGTGCCCACTTTGAAGATTCAGAAAGGTAGAGTCAAAACACTTCTCTTCCATGATCCTAAGACAATATTTGCATTTGACTAGAGAGACAAAAGTTTAATGTGGCCAAATCAGTGTAGGGTGACTACCTTATTCACTTATTGTATTTGTTCTATATAGTTTAGTTGTGTAAAAAGAAACAAATATCATCTGTTTCATGTATTAATATATTTTAAAATTAATCGGGTCATATCCTTCTGTTTCTCATATATGAGGCCACATTTAAGAATGGATGGAGTGTCAAAGAAACACTGTGGGAATTACATTCAAGATTTCATGGCCAACTAATATTTGTCTCCACATGTTGGATTTATGGCTCATCATGGGTAATATGATACCTTGGGTAGTCAACTGCTATAGCCATTTATTGTTCTACACCCATTGTGCCCGAATGGCATCCAAATTAGCATGTGTTTTGTGACAAGTATTTGTGTAAGTTAGGACAATTGACTGATGTGTGGACAATAACCGCTATTTTATATTTTTTCTCAAGTTCGAATGGAAGTTCCATATATTAAGTAATGTACTGATGTATGTTTAGCAATAGCTATTCCTGGACCACCTGCCAAATTTGCCGGAGAATTTGCCACTTGTGCATATGCATACTTGTGAGGCAAGCCAACATATTTGTCATTCATTACTGGGAATTTCAGGGCAACCTCTTCTCCAGTTAAGCATTTGCCTACAACTGTCCTTGTTTTCAAGTTCAGTCTCCACTCATACAAGCGAGAAAAACATTCCTTGGTTAGTCCTTGATTGGATTTGATCCTTGGCCCCAAAATGATAGAACCTGGCACATGAAATCCCCTCACAACGACCTATTAAATCATTAGACAAGGAAAAATTATAGCATGGATGAAAAATCCATTAATAATTAGATAGACATATGTTGTAGAGGTGTTGCAACCAGCTATAGGACACATTCGAAGGGGGAAACCGTGGGTGAATCATGGGCAAGGGTGGCATGGTTTGGGAACAACCATTGTGGCTAGTGTGCGGGAGTGGATATGGTTTTGAGGTAGGATTCACCTTTTGTTCTTTCTTGATTGCTTGATAAAAGAAATACATATTAGTTTAGTAGTTCTAGTACCATTATATGGGACAGGTCAACTTGATCCAAAAACCAAGTTAACTTACTAATTAAAATGATTGTTTCCTAAGGCCATGTATGTTTACAATGGCTGTAAGATGATATTTTATTATGCATTCCACTCCACCTATAGAAGTTAAACGAACATGTTATACAATTGAGTATCTTTTTCTCTTATCTTGAGTAATTAATGTTTGCATGCTTCTAAAATTGTAGGATCGTTAAAGTTAAACTAGAAACCATGTAATTGATGGAAGACATATCTTACAAAGTATACAAATGTCATGTCTTTATTACTGGGGAATCATCTATTAGCAAAGATAAGGGAAGCCGCTTTTTCCATCTCTTTCTCTTCTAATTCAGCAATCATCATACATGGCATTCCTAAGATAACACTATTATGTGTGCCAATATTACTCCAAAAATAAAGCACTAAATTAATAAGGAAACTTGTCTCTTAGCCTCTTGTTGTGGGGGCTTTAGTACCACCAGCTATGCGTGGCCTAGCCGACATCCCATGATAATTATGGGGTACTCGTACCGTTCACTTATCTTAGAAAACTTTGATTCACACATTTTTTTCCTTAATAGGAAACGATAACGACTAACTTGGGATTCAATAAAGGTTGTCCTATTTTAAAGGTATAGTTGTTTGAGTAAAAAAATCAAAAAAAGAAGTTTCCCCTGAAGTATTTCTCATTCTCAAAGTAATTCTGGACTAACTTGGGGATTTAGTAAAGGACGTCAAATTTTAAAGGAGTTTTAATCGTTGGAGTCAAACAAACAAAAAAAGAAGAAGTATCCCACTAAAGTCTTTGTTGGCCAATGTCACCTATATCATGTCTCATACTACAACCCTTCATTTACCTTTGTTGTCTCGTGCGCTCCCATAGGAGGTTGGATCATGACTTTTGTCCAAGGATTGGTTCAGTTTGTGCCCAATATGTACCTTACCAATTTTTTAGCTCGGACCAAAACATTAATCATTGTTTGGATGGTTCCCAACCTTTGTCATGCTAATGGATCTTTACCAACTAACTACAGTTGGCCAACTCTTGTACGCAGAAACCTTGTCAAACATGTTTTTCTAGTCAAACATATGGTGGGGTAGCCTTAGGAAAGGACGAAGCACATACTACGATCCTGAAACTCTACCATTATGATGTTTTGTTCCCTTTTGAGCTTTAGCATGTTGTTGATAGTGACATCCCAACATGATATCATTGAGGGATTTGACAAACATGTAGGTCTCATTGATTCGAATGTTTTTAGTAGGATTTCAATAGTTAGAAACTTTCCTGATGAAAGGACATGCGGTTGTTGGGGAACGTAGTAATTTCAAAAAATTTCCTACGCACACGCAAGATCATGGTGATGCATAGCAACGAGAGGGTAGAGTGTTGTCCACGTACCCTCGTAGACCGACAGCGGAAGCGTTATCACAACGCGGTTGATGTAGTCGTACGTCTTCACGATCCGACCGATCAAGTACCGAACGTACGGCACCTCCGAGTTCTACACACGTTCAGCTCGATGACGTCCCTCGAACTCCGATCCAGCCGAGTGTTGAGGGAGAGTTTCGTCAGCACGACGGCGTGGTGACGATGATGATGTTCCACCGACGCAGGGCTTTGCCTAAGCTCCGCGACGGTATTATCGAGGTGTAATCTGGTGGAGGGGGGGCACCGCACACGGCTAAAATATCGTATATCAAGTGTGTCCATGGGGTGCTCCCTGCCCCTGTATATAAAGGAGCAAGGGAGGAGGAGGCCGGCCCTAGGAGGGGGCGCACCAAGTGTGGAGTCCTACTAGGACTCCCTAGTCCTAGTAGGATTCCACCTCCCATATGGAATAGAAAAAGAGGAAGGGAAAAAGAGAAGGAAGGAAGGGGGCGCCCCCCTTCCCTAGTCCAATTCGGACCAGACCAAGGGGAGGGGTGCGGCCACCCTTGAGGCCCTTTTCCTTCTTTCCCGTATGGCCCAATAAGGCCCAATACGTATTCCCGTAACTCTCCGGTACTCCGAAAAATACCCGAATCACTCGGAACCTTTCCGAAGTCCGAATATAGTCGTCCAATATATCGATCTTTACGTCTCGACCATTTCGAGACTCCTCGTCATGTACCCGATCTCATCCGGGACTCCGAACTCCTTCGGTACACCAACATACATAAACTCATAATAAAACTGTCATCGTAACTTGAAGCGTGTGGACCCTACGGGTTCGAGAACTATGTAGACATGACCGAGACACGTCTCCGGTCAATAACCAATAGCGGGACCTGGATGCCCATATTGGCTCCCACATATTCTACGAAGATCTTTATCGGTCAGACCGCATAACAACATACGTTGTTCCCTTTGTCATCGGTATGTTACTTGCCCGAGATTCGATCGTCGGTATCTCGATACCTAGTTCAATCTCGTTATCGGCAAGTCTCTTTACTCGTTCCGTAACACATCATCCCGCAACTAACTCATTAGTCACAATGCTTGCAAGGCTTATAGTGATGTGCATTACCGAGTGGGCCCAGAGATACCTCTCCGACAATCGGAGTGACAAATCCTAATCTCGAAATACGCCAACCCAACAAGTACCTTTGGAGACACCTGTAGAGCACCTTTATAATCACCCATTTACGTTGTGACGTTTGGTAGCACACAAAGTGTTCCTCCGGTAAACGGGAGTTGCATAATCTCATAGTCATAGGAACATGTATAAGTCATGAAGAAAGCAATAGCAACATACTAAACGATCGAGTGCTAAGCTAACGGAATGGGTCAAGTCAATCACGTCATTCTCCTAATGAGGTGATCTCGTTAATCAAATGACAACTTATGTCTATGGCTAGGAAACATAACCATCTTTGATTAACGAGCTAGTCAAGTAGAGGAATACTAGTGACACTCTGTTTGTCTATGTATTCACACATGTATTATGTTTCCGGTTAATACAATTCTAGCATGAATAATAAACATTAATCATGATATAAGGAAATAAATAATAACTTTATTATTGCCTCTAGGGCATATTTCCTTCAGTCTCCCACTTGCACTAGAGTCAATAATCTAGTTCACATCGCCATGTGATTTAACATGAATAGTTCACATCACCATGTCATTAACACCCATGGTTCACATCGTCATGTGACCATCACCCAAAGGGTTTACTAGAGTCAGTAATCTAGTTCACATCGCTATGTGATTAACACCCAAAGAGTACTAAGGTGTGATCATGTTTTGCTTGTGAGATAATTTTAGTCAACGGGTCTGTCATATTCAGATCCGTAAGTATTTTGCAAATTTCTATGTCTACAATGCTCTGCATGGAGCTACTCTAGCTAATTGCTCCCACTTTCAATATGTATCTAGACCGAGACTTAGAGTCATCTAGATTAGTGTCAAAACTTGCATCGACGTAACCTTTTACGATGAGCCTTTTGTCACTTCCATAATCGAGAAACATATCCTTATTCCAGTAAGGATAATTTTGACCGCTGTCCAGTGATCTACTCCTAGATCACTATTGTACTCCCTTGCCAAAATCAGTGTAGGGTATACAATAGTTCTGGTACACATCATGGCATACTTTATAGAACCTATGGCCGAAGCATAGGGAATGACTTTCATTCTTTTTCTATCTTCTGTCGTGGTCGGGTTTTGAGTCTAACTCAATTTCACACCTTGTAACACATGCAAGAAACTCTTTCTTTGACTGTTCCATTTTGAACCACTTCAAAATCTTGTTAAGGTATGTACTCATTGAAAAAACTTATCAAGCGTCTTGATCTATCTCTATAGATCTTGATGCTCAATATGTAAGCAGCTTCACCGAGGTCTTTCTTTGAAAAACTCCTTTATGCTTTGTAGAATAATTCTACATTATTTCCGATCAACAATATGTCACTTACATATACTTATCAGAAATGTTGTAGTGCTCCCACTCACTTTCTTGTAAATACAGGCTTCACCGCAAGTCTGTATACAACTATATGCTTTGATCAACTTATCAAAGCGTATATTCCAACTCCGAGATGCTTGCACCAGTCCATTGATGGATCGCTGGAGCTTGCATATTTTGTTAGCACCTTTAGGATTGACAAAACCTTCTGGTTGCATCATATACAACTCTTCTTTAATAAATCCATTAAGGAATGCAGTTTTGTTTATCCCTTTGCCATATTTCATAAAATGCAGCAATTGCTAACATGATTCGGACAGACTTAAGCATAGATACGAGTGAGAAACTCTCATCGTAGTCAACATCTTGAACTTGTCGAAAATCTTTTGCGACAATTCTAGCTTTGCAGATAGTGACACTACTATCAGCGTCCGTCTTCCTCTTGAAGATCCATTTAATCTCAATGGCTCGCCGATCATTGGGCAAGTCAATCAAAGTCCATACTTTGTTCTCATATATGGATCTTATCTCAGATTTCATGGCCTCAAGCCATTTCGTGGAATCTGGGCTCACCATCGCTTCTTCATAGTTCGTAGGTTCGTCATGGTCTAGTAACATAACCTCCAGAACAGGATTACCGTACCACTCTGGTGCGGATCTTACTCTGGTTGACCTACGAGGTTCAGTAATAACTTGATCTGAAGTTCCATGATCATCATCATTAACTTCCTCACTAATTGGTGTAGGAGTCACAGGAACAGATTTCTGTGATGAACTACTTTCCAATAAGGGAGCAGGTACAGTTACCTCATCAAGTTCTACTTTCCTCCCACTCACTTCTTTCGAGAGAAACTCCTTCTCTAGAAAGGATCCATACTAAGCAACGAATGTCTTGCCTTCGGATCTGTGATAGAAGGTGTACCCAACTGTCTCCTTTGGGTATCCTATGAAGACACATTTCTCCGATTTGGGTTTGAGCTTATCAGGATGAAACTTTTTCACATAAGCATCGCAAACCCAAACTTTAAGAAACGACAACTTTGGTTTCTTGCCAAACCACAGTTCATAAGGCGTCGTCTCAACGGATTTTGATGGTGCCCTATTTAACGTGAATGCAGCTGTCTCTAATGCATAACCCCAAAACGATAGTGGTAGATCGGTAAGATACATCATATATCGCACCATATCTAATAAAGTACGATTACGACGTTCGGACACACCATTACACCGTGGTGTTCCAGGTGGCGTGAGTAGTGAAACTATTTCACATTGTTTTAACTGAAGGCCAAACTCGTAACTCAAATACTCTTCTCTACGATCAGATCATAGAAACTTTATTTTCTTGTCATGATGATTTTTCACTTCACTCTGAAATTCTTTGAACTTTTCAAATGTTTCAGACTTATGTTTCATCAAGTAGATATACCCATATCTGCTCAAATCATCTGTGAAGGTCAGAAAATAATGATACCTGCTACGAGCCTCAATATTCATCGGACCACATACATCTGTATGTATGATTTCCAACAAATCTGTTGCTCTCTCCATAGTTCCGGAGAACAACGTTTTAGTCATCTTGCCCATGAGGCACGGTTCGCAAGCATCAAGTGATTCATAATCAAGTGATTCCAAAATTCCATCAGTATGGAGTTTCTTCATGCGCTTTACACCAATATGACCTAAACGGCAGTGCCACAAATAAGTTGCACTATCATTATTAACTTTGCATCTTTTGGCTTCATTATTATGATTATGTGTATCACTACGATCGAGATCCAACAAACCATTTTCGTTGGTGTGTACGACCATAAAGGTTTTATTCATGTAAACAGAACAACAATTGTTCTCTAACTTAAATGAATAACCGTATTGCAATAAACATGATCAAATCATATTCATGCTCAACGCAAACACCAAATAACACTTATTTAGTTTCAACACTAATCCCGAAAGTACAGGGAGTGTGCGATGATGATCATATCAATCTTGGAACTACTTCCAACACACATCGTCACCTCGCCTTTTACTAGTCTCTGTTTATTCTGCAACTCCCGTTTTCGAGTTACTACTCTTTAGCAACTGAACCAGTATCAATTACCGAGGGGTTGCTATAAACACTAGTAAAGTACACATCAATAATCTGTATATCAAATATACCTTTGTTCACTTTTACTAGTCTCTGTTTATTCTGCAACTCCCATTTCGAGTTACTACTCTTAGCAACTGAACCAGTATCAATTACCGAGGGGTTGCTATAAACACTAGTAAAGTACACATCAATAATCTGTATATCAAATATACCTTTGTTCACTTTGCCATCCTTCTTATCCACCAAATAGTTGGGGTAGTTCCGCTTCCAGTGACCAGTCCCTTTGCAGTAGAAGCACTTAGTCTCAGGCTTAGGTACAGACTTGGGCTTCTTCACTTGAGTAGCAACTTGCTTGCCGTTCTTTTTGAAGTTCCCCTTCTTCCCTTTGCCCTTTTCTTGAAACTAGTGGTCTCATCAACCATCAACACTTGATGTTTTTCTTGATTTCTACCTTCGTCGATTTCAACATCACGAAGAGCTCGGGAATTACTTTCGTCATCCCTTGCATATTATAGTTCATCACGAAGTTCTACTAACTTGGTGATGGTGACTAGAGAATTCTGTCAATCACTATTTTATCTGGAAGATTAACTCCCACTTGATTCAAGCGATTGTACTACCCAGACAATCTGAGCACATGCTCACTAGTTGAGCGATTCTCCTCCATCTTTTAGCTATAGAACTTGTTGGAGACTTCATATCTCTCAACTCGGGTATTTGCTTGAAATATTAACTTCAACTCCTGGAACATCTCATATGGTCCATGACGTTCAAAACGTCTTTGAAGTCCCGATTCTAGCCGTTAAGCATGGTGCACTAAACTATCAAGTAGTCATCATATTGAGCTAGCCAAACGTTCATAACGTCTGCATCTGCTCCTGCAATAGGTCTGTCACCTAGCGGTGCATCAAGGACATAATTTTTCTGTGCAGCAATGAGGATAATCCTCAGATCACGGATCCAATCCGCATCTTTGCTACTAACATCTTTCAACATAATTTTTCTCTAGGAACATATCAAAAATAAACATAGGGAAGCAACAACGCGAGCTATTGATCTACAACATAATTTGCAAAATACTATCAGGACTAAGTTCATGATAAATTTAAGTTCAATTAATCATATTACTTAAGAACTCCCACTTAGATAGACATCCCTCTAATCCTCTAAGTGATCACGTGATCCATATCAACTAAACCATGTCCGATCATCACGTGAGATGGAGTAGTTTCAATGGTGAACATCACTATGTTGATCATATCTACTATATGATTCACGCTCGACCTTTCGGTCTCCGTGTTCCGAGGCCATATCTGTTATATGCTAGGCTCGTCAAGTTTAACCTGAGTATTCCGCGTGTGCAACTGTTTTGCACCCGTTGTATTTGAACGTAGAGCCTATCACACCCGATCATCACGTGGTGTCTCAGCATGAAGAACTTTTGCAACGGTGCATACTCAGGGAGAACACTTATACTTTGATAATTTAGTGAAGGATCATCTTATAATGCTACCGTCAAACAAAGCAAGATAAGATGCATAAAGGATTAACATCACATGCAATCAATATAAGTGATATGATATGGCCATCATCATCTTGTGCTTGTGATCTCCATCTCCGAGGCACCGTGCTTGTGATCTCCATCTCCGAAGCACCGTCATGATCACCATCGTCACCGGCGCGACACCTTGATCTCCATCGTAGCATCGTTGTCGTCTCGCCAACTTATTGCTTTTACGACTATCGCTACCGCTTAGTGATAAAGTAAAACTATTACATGGCGATTGCATCTCATACAATAAAGCGACAACCATATGGCTCCTGCCAGTTGCCGATAACTCGGTTACAAAACATGATCATCTCATACAACACATTATATCACATCATGTCTTGACCATATCACATCACAACATGCCCTGCAAAAACAAGTTAGACGTCCTCTACTTTGTTGTTGCATATTTTACGTGGCTGCTACGGGCTTAGCAAGAACCGTTTTTACCTACGCATCAAAACCACAACGATAGTTTGTCAAGTTGGTGCTGTTTTAACCTTCGCAAGGACCGGGCGTAGCCACACTCGGTTCAACTAAAGTGAGAGAGACAGGCACCCGCCAGTCACCTTTAAGCAACGAGTGCTCCGAACGGTGAAACCAGTCTCGCGTAAGCGTACGCGTAATGTCGGTCCGGGCCGCTTCATCCCCCAATACCGCTGAACCAAAGTATGACATGCTGGTAAGCAGTATGACTTATATCGCCCACAACTCACTTGTGTTCTACTCGTGCATAGCATCAACGCATAAAACCAGGTTTGGATGCCACTGTTGGGGAACGTAGTAATTTCAAAAAATTTCCTACGCACACGCAAGATCATGGTGATGCATAGCAACGAGAGGGTAGAGTGTTGTCCACGTACCCTCGTAGACTGACAGCGGAAGCGTTATCACAACGCGGTTGATGTAGTCGTACGTCTTCACGATCCGACCGATCAAGTACCGAACGTACGGCACCTCCGAGTTCTACACACGTTCAGCTCGATGACGTCCCTCGAACTCCGATCCAGCCGAGTGTTGAGGGAGAGTTTCGTCAGCACGACGGCGTGGTGACGATGATGATGTTCCACCGACGCATGGCTTCGCCTAAGCTCCGCGACGGTATTACCGAGGTGTAATCTGGTGGAGGGGGCACTGCACACGGCTAAAATATCGTATATCAAGTGTGTCCATGGGGTGCCCCCTGCCCCCGTATATAAAGGAGCAAGGGAGGAGGAGGCCGGCCCTAGGAGGGGGCGCACCAAGTGTGGAGTATTCCACCTCCCATATGGAATAGGAAAAGAAGAAGGGAAAAAGAGAAGGAAGGAAGGGGGCGCCCCCCTTCCCTAGTCCAATTCGGACCAGACCAAGGGGAGGGGTGCGGCCACCCTTGAGGCCCTTTTCCTTCTTTCCCGTATGGCCCAATAAGGCCCAATACGTATTCCCGTAACTCTCCGGTACTCCGAAAAATACCCGAATCACTCGGAACCTTTCCGAAGTCCGAATATAGTCGTCCAATATATCGATCTTTACGTCTCGACCATTTCGAGACTCCTCGTCATGTCCCCGATCTCATCCGGGACTCCGAACTCCTTCGGTACATCAACATACATAAACTCATAATAAAACTGTCATCGTAACTTGAAGCGTGCGGACCCTACGGGTTCGAGAACTATGTAGACATGACCGAGACACGTCTCCGGTCAATAACCAATAGCGGGACCTGGATGCCCATATTGGCTCCCACATATTCTACGAAGATCTTTATCGGTCAGACCGCATAACAACATACGTTGTTCCCTTTGTCATCGGTATGTTACTTGCCCGAGATTCGATCGTCGGTATCTCGATACCTAGTTCAATCTCGTTATCGGCAAGTCTCTTTACTCGTTCCGTAACACATCATCCCGCAACTAACTCATTAGTCACAATGCTTGCAAGGCTTATAGTGATGTGCATTACCGAGTGGGCCCAGAGATACCTCTCCGACAATCGGAGTGACAAATCCTAATATCGAAATACGCCAACCCAACAAGTACCTTTGGAGACACCTGTAGAGCACCTTTATAATCACCCATTTACGTTGTGACGTTTGGTAGCACACAAAGTGTTCCTCCGGTAAACGGGAGTTGCATAATCTCATAGTCATAGGAACATGTATAAGTCATGAAGAAAGCAATAACAACATACTAAACGATTGAGTGCTAAGCTAACGGAATGGGTCAACTCAATCACGTCATTCTCCTAATGAGGTGATCTCGTTAATCAAATGACAACTTATGTCTATGGCTAGGAAACATAACCATCTTTGATTAACGAGCTAGTCAAGTAGAGGCATACTAGTGACACTCTGTTTGTCTATGTATTCACACATGTATTATGTTTCCGGTTAATACAATTCTAGCATGAATAATAAACATTTATCATGATATAAGGAAATAAATAATAACTTTATTATTGCCTCTAGGGCATATTTCCTTCAGCGGTGCCCCCATGTGTGGTTTTGATAATTGATGACATTCTGTATGGACTAATGGTTGCATTGAGTTATGTTTGAAGGATTTGTCCATAGGCATTTCTTGAAGTCCATGTGTTGGTTTCAAGGAGTTTATGAGTTGACCAAGGTGCTATTAAGGAATTATCCAAAGATTGGTCATGTGAGTGTTGAGCTTATTGCAAGCATGTCTTGAAGAAGAAGATTGTGTGATCATTCATGCTTACCTTCAAGGCATCATCCAAATGAAGAGAGTTGGAAAGGTTCAAGGTTGATCAAGACTAAGTCAAGAGTGAATCAAGTTGATCAACTCACAAAGCGTAGAAGATGTACCGAGAGGGATCAAGTGATCCCATGGTATGGTAAGCATTGTCAATTACGCTTTGTGTACTAACCCATGGTCTTCGTGAGAGTTCTTTGTGGGGTTAGGTTACGGTGTGCACGTTCAAGTGATGCATCACGAAGAGATCAAGTGCTTGAAGCTTGCCGTCCATTGTGGTGACACTGGACTTGTGCAGATGTGCCGAAGAGTGGCTCACCCATAGTGGAGTATGGGGGAGCAATCTACTAGTCTTCACCGAGCCAACGCAATCAAGAAAGGTGGTCCAACTTGAGGAAGTCAAGATCGTCTACATCTAGCTCAAGTGGACTTTGTGCAAGGAAAATGTTTACCCTTGATAGGTTTTTTGTTTTACCGGTCTCATGGTGGTAGTTGGGTGACCGGGTTATAGGATCGATTGTCGTACTATCAAGGGGGGCTCTTGATGAGTAGCTTGATCGTATCGTTCGCAGAGAGCTCAAACCATTGCATCCTTGCATCATCTTTCTTGGTTCTTGTTTGGTTCTCTTTGTGTGTCTTAGAGATTATGGTCATCTTCTTGACAACCTCAAGTTTATCGAAAATGGAGTTCACATGCTTCTTTTATTGCGTTTTCGGTGTTGGAGGTTTTACCGGTCTTTTTCGAGGAAGGGTTCTCACCATTTTCTTTTGGGCCTTTTCTAATTCGCTATTATTGTTATTTCTATCAAGATTGTGTTAACCCTTGTCTCTAGCTTTCCAACAAACTTGGTTTCGTTGAATTCGGAGTCTGTTTGCAGAAGTTGTGGCAGTTTTGGTGTTCTAAAAAGGCTGCAGCGGTACTACCACGGACAGGAGCGGATGTAATTTTTTACTACCGCTCCAGAGCGGTACTACCGCGGCTACTACAGTGGTAGTACCGCTCCGGACCAAAAACTCGTCCCAAGTCCATCGGAAGTAGGCACGGATGTATTTTTTAGTACCGCTCGCAAGCAGTAGTACCGCTACCCCTAGCGGTAGTACCGCTCGCAAGCAGTAGTACAGCTACCCCTAGCGATAGTACCGCTACACCTAGCGGTAGTACCGTGAGGACAAGCGGTAGTACCGCTCCGACGGTTCTTCTGGCCTTTTGCCTCCTCGTCGTTGTTTTTCAAAGGGCTACTGCCGCCCTAGCGGTAGTACCGCTCTTTGGAGCGGTAGTACCGCTCGGTGCGGGGTGTGAGCATAACGGTTGGATTTTTCCCCACCTATAAAAGGGGGTCTTCTTCCCCAATGAACCTTATCTCTTGAGCTCGTGTTCTTCCCCCATTGTTGACCTTCTTCGAGCTTGCTAACTCTCAATCCCTTCATGGATTCTTGCTAGTTTTTGAGGGAAAAGAGAGAGGAGATCTAGATCCACATTTCCACCTATCACTTTCTCCTCTATGTGAGGGGAACCCCTTGGATCTAGATCTTGGAGTTCTTGGTGTTCTCCTTCTTGTTCTTCCTCTCATTTTCCTCCCTAGCATTAGTTGCTTTGGTGGGATTTGGGAGAGGAGGACTTGGGCACTCCGTGTGCCCTTGCCATTGCATTTGGTGCATCGGTTTGAGTTCTCCACGTGATACGTGGAAGTTACAAGTTGAGAAGCTTATTACTCTTGGGTGCTTGGTACCCTTGAGCTTGTTCCTCTTGGGTGCTTGGGCGCCCTAGACGGTTGGTGGTGTTCAGAGCTTAATCATTGTGGTGTAAAGCTCCGGGCAAGCGTCGGGGTCTCCAATTAGGTTGTGGAGATCGCCCCGAGCAATTTGACGGGTACCGGTGACCGCCCCCAAGGGTTGCCAAAGTGTACGGGTTCGGTGACCGCCCCCAAGGGTTGCCATTTGTACGGGTTCAGTGACCGCCCTCAAGGGTCCCTTAGTGGAATCACGGCATCTTGCATTGTGCGAGGGCGTGAGGAGATTACGGTGGCCCTAGTGGCTTCTTGGGGAGCATTGTGCCTCCACACCGCTCCAAACGGAGATTAGCATCCGCAAGGGTGTGAACTTTGGGATACATCATCGTCTCCGCGTGCCTCGGTTATCTCTTACCCGAGCCCTTTACTTATGCACTTTACTTTGTGATAGCCATATTGTTTCTTGTCATATGTCTTGCTATCACCTAATAGTTTATCTTGCTTAGCATAAGTTGTTGGTGCACATAGGTGAGCCTAGTTGTTGTAGGTTTTGTGCTTGACAAATCAACCGGTAGGTTTATTCCGCATTTGTTCAAGCCTAAACCGTAATTTTTTAAAGCGCCTATTCACCCCCCCTCTAGGCGACATCCTCGTTCTTTGAATTGGTATCAGAGCCTCTTCTCTCTTTATTGGGCTTTACCGCCTAGAGAGTAAGGATGCCAACTAGGGGTTTAGGATTCTCTGACACTCTTAGTTTCGATGGCACAAATTTTGATGTTTCGTTAATTCGCATGCTTAATCTCTTTAGGGTCATGGACCCAAATTTAGAGCGAATTGTAGATATGGGTTTTTCTCCTCCAAAGGATCCCCAAAGATTATCTTTAGAGGATGAGAAAAACTCTTATCACAATGCTCAAGCTTCTAATGTGGTTTTCGATGCTTTGAGCAATGTAGTTATATTTCAACTCATGCCGTTCCGGGATGCTCATGAGTTGTGGACAAAGCTTCAAGATAAATATGGTGTGTCCAAGTTTTGTAAGGATGATTGTTCTCCCTCCACCTCCGGCCGTGTTGCGTTCTCAACTTCTTCTACTTCACCTACATGTGGTTTGCCACAAGGTAATGACATGGTGAGTAGTGGTGTTCATTGCAATGATGATAGTGGGCTTATTGTTGATAATCCTTCATCACTTTCTTATTTCAATGCTTCATCTCTGGACTTTAGCACTTTGAGCACTCCAAATGTTCCACATGCTTGTGTTAATAGTCCTTGCATATCATGTAGAAATTGCTTGACTAAATCTCATGATTATATGCTTGCTATATCTTGTTGCCATGATAAAAATGCATGCATTTCCTCGAGTTGTTGTGCCAACAATGTAGAGGAAACCCAACACTCCATGGAACAAGATGTGGTCTTGAATGGTGCTTCAAGGGATCCTACATCATCATCTATTGCTTTTTGCCTTATGGCCAAGGCTTCAAAGATATCTCCCACCTTGAATACCAATATATCTTGTGATGATGATGTCGATTATGATGAAGAGAATGATGATGTTGCCTCCTTAAAAATTAAGGGGGAAATGATTTTTAAAGCTCTTCTTAAGAATAAAATTGCTTGCTCCAACTTCATGGAAATCATGTCTATTGCTATTGAGGGCAAGAAATATATTGATGAGTTGGAATCTCGTCTTGAGGAGCATGAGGTCACCATTGATAAAATGGAAAGTCATGAGCGTGATTACGCTAATGAGATTGCAGACCTCTCTCAAGCTCTTGAACTTGAACAAACCACCAAGGAATCTCTTGAGGAGACTTTTGCTCGAGAATTATCTAGAGTGAAGGAATCTCATGATAGAGCTCTTGAGGTGGCCAATGTTTTTGAAACTAAAAATTCTAAGCTTGAAGTTACTCATGCTAGACTCCTTAAGGATTTTGAGCACCTCGAAAATGGCTCAAGGGTCATCAAGGGTGAGCTCATCAAACTCACCGAGCCCATGCACAACTTAAAGCTTCATATTCAAAAGAGCTTGTAAAGTTGCCTTCTCCTCTTGCTATTATTGATGATGCTTGTGCTACTAACTCTATTACTTGTGAGGCATCCATTTTGAAGGAGAATGTTGAGCTTCGGGCTCAACTTTAGTTGCTATCTAGCAATTATGAGAAATTGGAGGAAAGCCATGAAAAGCTCTCAAGCTCTCATGATGATCTTCTAATATCTCATAATGTGCTAAAGATAGCTCATGAGTCCATGATTGCTAAGGTAACATCTAGTGAGCCTCATGTGGATACTAGCACTACTTCTAGTCAAAATGCTATATTGCCATGTGCTAGTCCTTGTAATTCATCTACTCACAATGTTAGTACATCTTGTGATGAATTGCTTTCCTTGCCTTGTTACTCTAACGATGAAGCTTATACTTCCTCTAGTACTTGTGTTGAGACTAACCATGTAGAGGAAATCAAAGAGCTCAAGGCCCAAGTCACTTCTTTGAAGAAAGACTTGGAAAAGAGTCATGAAGGGAAATTTACACTCAACAACATCTTGAGAGTGCAAAAATCCCCCAATGACAAAGTTGGACTTGGATTCAACTCCAATAAGAAGAAGAAGTCCATGAGCAACAAGAAGAAGGGCCAAAAACAAGTCAAGAATTCGGCCAAGATTGTTTGCTTCAAGTGCAAAATTGAAGGGCATCATGTTAGATCTTGCTCTTTGAAGAAGAAGGCCATTAGTGACAAGAAACAAGGGAAGCAGCCACAAGTTCACTCTCATGCTCAACCTCAAGTTGAAGAAAGGCCTCTTCCCAAGAAAAATCAAGCTAATGGTTCTCAAGTTGAGAAATCAAGTGAGAAGAAAGTGAAGAGTAGACGTTGCTACCTATGTCGTGAGAAAGGCCACCTCGCTTCTTCATGCACTAGTGGTAACTTATCCAACACAATTATTATTGATGATATCTATTCTCTTGGGAAGGATAAGGTTGGCAATGTGTTTGCCAAATTTGTTGGTACTCAAAGTGGTGTCAAGAAAAGAACCATTTGGGTAGCCAAGCCTATTGTGACTAATCTCTTAGGATCCAACTTGGTTGGGGACCAACTAGCTCAAACTTGATCAATAGGTGTTGTTGGAGGGCATTGGAGACTTGGCTACATTATGAAGAATTAAAGGGACTTCATCATTCTTATTGTCTCAAGCCAAGTCATTCGGATTATCAAGTTTGTATCTTATATCCAATGTTCCTCCTTGCGGTAACTCGTGCTTAAAGTGTTTACATTGATAGTTACTTGCCCCTTTGCATGTTTGGTTTCGTTCCTTGCATGTGTTTGTATATGTTGTGCTTCCAACTTGATTATCTTGAGCAATCAAGTATGTGTGTGTTGGTTTGCACATCATGTACGTGTGTGTCATGCGTTGAGCCTTTTGCATCTTGTTTATTTCTTAGTTGGCTCTTGTGAGAGATTAATGGAATATCCCATTATGTGGGAGTGATGTGCTTTGTGCACCTCACAATCCTATAAATGTGTGTACATGAGTAATACCATCTAGTATTTATATTTCAAGATTATCTAGTCGTTATGTGGTATGTCTTCTCATGTGAAATTCAAATTCTAAATAGTCCATTAATTATCTCTTGTTGGATCCTTTTATTTGCCTCTTGTTTATCCTTAATTGGTATCACACTATGGGGGAGCAATATGCTATGTGTATATTACTAGCCTAGAAAATGTGTACATTTGAGATATTGTCACCTGGAGTTGATATTGTAAATTATCTTGTTCCTAGGTGGCATGTTAGCTCTACAAGTTGCAATTTGCTTGTATTTGGTGTGAAGATGATGTTGCATATCCTTGCTATCTACCAACGGGAATTATTTCCAAATACTTCTTGTCTTATGAAAATTGGTACTCACTTATGTGTGGTAGAAATTATTGATCATCTTTACATTGGCCTTTACTTTTATTTGCCTTATCTCGTGCCTAGGATTGTGTCAACTCCCATTGTATTCCATACACTTGTGGATCTTGTTATTTCCTTGAGTTTGTCTAGTGTTTGTATAGATATAGTGAAAGTGGTGATCCCATCTTGTGCTTTTTGTATTCAAATGCAAATTCTCTATAATGCATAATGCTTGGGGGAGCTATCCTATTCTTCTTAGAACACTCACCTTGTGATCCTTATCAAGTGTGTGTTGGTGGAATGCAAACCATTTCTTTTTGGTACTTTGTGCCATCATGAAACTTTGTAGAGCACTTGGTTTGTTTGGAACCATTCTCTCTTTTGGGAGTTTGACATCTTTCTTTTTGCGTGCATTATTGGATATCTCATTCCTTGATGTATCTTTCATTTGATATCCTCCAAGTGTTGATTTATTCATTTGGTGTCTCTTCTTCACTTGGTATTTCTTTGTCATTTGGTATTGGTTCTTGAAAGTCTTGAGCATGCATATTAACTTCATGTAGTCTCTTTGGCATGCTTTGTTTCTTTAACCCAATATATAGGGGAAACTCCACCAAGTCTCAAATTGTATGAGATGTGCATGAAATTCATTTTCATATCTATATGCACATATTTATGTGGAATTCGTCCTATGTATATTGGAGTTTCTAACTCTTTGGTCCCAATGAGTTTGGGTACCATTTTGTTTGTGTTGTTGTTCTAGGAACAATTGGAGATGCATTGGATGCTCGGCTCACTCACAAGGAAGGTGGTGTCACCATGTGCTTATTGGAGTCAAGCTAGGATGCTCAATGAACTACTATCTACTACCTTCAATTGGTTTCTTTTACATCCCTCCAATGATATCTCGGTAACAAGTATCTATTCATGCATTCTTTTCTTGCATTCAACCTTGTGTAGGTTGCATCTTGGCATGATATTCATTCCATCTTGTGATACTTGTTTCCTTTCTCAAAGCATCTCAACGATGATCTCATGTTGCTAGTTGTGATGTCTTTGATGGGTGTGTGGTAGGAATTCATTTATACTATAAGACCATATCTAGCCATGTGCTATGCTTCCAAGCAAATATCTTATTGGTATATGTATGACTTCCTTTTGGATATCTTGTTCCTTCGTGTTGTAACTATTTCGGGTGTACATCCTACTTTGTAGATATATATCATCATGATTTCGTCTACCTAGAACCTTAAACACTTGAAAGAAATTACATCTCTAGATGATATCCTTTCTTTCACGTCCACCTTGTCTTTCTTATGTTATTTCTTTGGTGGCTCCGTGAAAGCTTTTGACTTCAGTGCGTGTCTTATCTCGTTGCATCTTGATGCACTCTTGTGTGGTGAGGATTATTTTCCTCATGCTTATCTCTATGAGACTTTTGCCATCTTAATTGATATCCCTCGTCTTGATGAGGCTTTCATCTTCTATCTTCACCATGGGTTGTCGCAAGCTTTGTTGTTATCTTTTTAGTGTGCTTGTGAACCCATTTGCTAGTGGGTGTGTGTGGGAAGCAATGTCATGCACCGTGTATCTCATTTATCCAAGACTATGTTGATGCTTAATGCTCATCCTTATTTTAGTCTTCGCAAGTGCTTTGCCATGACTCACACACATCATGTTGGTTGAGCCTATTCTTAAGTTGCCTCTTTTACATGTTGCTCAACCATGTGTTTGTTGCAAGTGCTAGGCTTTGTTTCCTATATTCCCACTTACACTTGTTGTGAGTTTCTATTGATTTTGGGGGCGCTATGATCCTATTTTGTGCACTTGGTATCCTAATACAAAAAAATTCTTATGTGTGCACAAATAATGGGGAGATTCTCTAGTTTCTTTAGATCACTCATTTGCTCTTATCATAATATCCTTTATTCATGTGGCACGTAGGATCATTGATCTAGTTGGTTCAATTGGTATCTTTTGATAGCTTGCTTCAATTGGTATCTTTTGATTGCTTGATTCCTTGTTTCTCTCTTTGTTATGTCTTTGTGGCATATCATTCTTTTGTAATCTTTGGGCCTCAATATAGTTTGTCTTCCTCCAAGTATTTACTGTTGGATATGTGTATTGCATTCCACTCTCTTGTTGAGAAATACACAATTTATGGAGGACCACAATTTATATTGGCCTTCTAAGCTTTTCGCCCATTTTGGCAATCGATGCCAATGGGGGAGTGATACGTCCATTTTGCATCATGCTTTTATATCGATATTTATTGCATTATGGGCTGTTATTACACTTTATGTCACAATACTTATGCCTATTCTCTCTTATTTTACAAGGTTTACATAAGGAGGGAGAATGCCGGCAGCTGGAATTCTGGGCTGGAAAAGGAGCAAATATTAGAGACCTATTCTGCACAACTCCAAAAGTCCTGAAACTCCACGAAAGTTATTTTTGGAAATAATAAAAAAATACTGAGTGGAAGAAATACGTCAGGGGGGCCTCCACCTGTCCACGAGGGTGGGGGCGCGCCCTACCCCCTGGGCACGCCCCCTGCCTCGTGGGCCCCCTGTTGGCCCTCCGGTGCCCATCTTCTGCTATATGAAGTCTTTTGTCCGAAGAAAAATCATAAGCAAGCTTTCGGGACGAGACTCCGCCGCCACGAGGCGCAACCTTGGCGGAACCAATCTAGGGCTCCGGCAGAGTTGTTCTGCCGGGGACACTTCCCTCCGGGAGGGAAAATCATCGCCATCGTCATCACCAACGCTCCTCTCATCGGGAGAGGGCAATCTCCATCAACATCTTCACCAGCACCATCTCCTCTCAAACCCTTGTTCATCTCTTGTATCCAATTCTTGTCTCCAAGTCTGGGATTGGTACCTGTAGGTTACTAGTAGTGTTGATTACTCCTTGTGGTTAGTTGGTTTATTTGGTGGAAGATCATATGTTCAGATCCTATATGCATATTAATACTCCTCTGATTATGAACATGAATATGCTTTGTGAGTAGTTACGTTTGTTCCTGAGGACATGGGAGAAGTCTTGCTATTAGTAGTCATGTGAATTTGGTATTCGATATTTTGATGAGATGTATGTTGTCTCTCCTCTAGTGGTGTTATGTGAACGTCGACTACATGACACTTCACCATTATTTGGGCCTAGAGGAAGGCATTGGGAAGTAATAAGTAGATGATGGGTTGCTAGAGTGACAGAAGCTTAAACCCTAGTTTATGCGTTGCTTCATAAGGGGCTGATTTGGATCCATATGTTTCATGCTATGGTTAGGTTTACCTTAATACTTTTGTTGTAGTTGCGGATGCTTGCAATAGAGGTTAATCATAAGTGGGATGCTTGTCCAAGTAAGGGCAGCACCCAAGCACCGGTCCACCCACATATCAAATTATCAAAGTGCCCCCGCCCATGCTGGCTGGCGGCGCTCAGACCAGTCAGCCTGAGGCGCCGCAAGTGCCGTCAGTCGGTGGCGAGCTGGTGGTGGGCCCGACTCCCGCGGTCCGCACTCTGGGGCGCCGTCGTGCGGATTATTTAAGCTTGCAGGTATACCCGGTGATTTTATTAAGAAGAAGGTCTTCCCTTTATCTTTGGAGGGAGATGCATTGACATGGTATAGGCTATGTGATGATACGGGATCATGGGACTACAAACGATTGAAATTGGAATTTCATCAGAAATTTTATCCTATGCATCTTGTTCATCGTGATCGCAATTATATATATAATTTTTGGCCTCGCGAAGGAGAAAGCATCGCTCAAGCTTGGGGGAGGCTTAAATCAATGTTATATTCATGCCCCAATCATGAGCTCCCGAGAGAAATAATTATTCAAAGTTTTTATGCTCGGCTTTCTGATAACAATCGCACCATGCTCGATACTTCTTGTGCTGGCTCTTTTATGATGAAGACTATTGAATTCAAATGGGATTTATTGGATAGAATTAAACGCAACTCTGAAGATTGGGATCTCGACGAAGGTAAGGAGTCAGGTATGACACCTAAGTTTGATTGTGTTAAATCTTTTATGGATACCGATGTTTTCCGTAAATTTAGCACTAAATATGGCCTTGACTCTGAGATAGTAGCCTGTTTCTATGAATCTTTCGCTACTTATGTTGATCTTCCCAAGGAGAAGTGGTTTAAATATCATCCTCCCATAGAAGTAAAAGTAGCTGCACCTATTAAAGTTGAAGAAAAGACTATCACTTATAATGATCCTATTGTTCCTACTACTTATGTTGAGAAACCACCTTTCCCTGTTAGAATAAAGGATCATACTAAAGCTTCAACTGTGGTTCATAAAAGCAATATTAGAACTTATTCACCTCCTGAGCAAATTAAAGTTGAACCTAATGTTGCTATTGTTAAAGATCTCTTGTCTGATAATATTGATGGGCATGCTATTCATTTCTGTGATGAAACTGCTAGAATTGCCAAACCTTGTGCTAAATATAAACATAGACCTGTGGTAGGCATGCCTGTTATTTCTGTTAAAATAGGAGATCATTGTTATCATGGCTTATGTGATATGGGTGCTAGTGCTAGTGCAATACCTATCGACTTATACAACGAAATTAAGCATGATATTGCACCGACTGAGTTAGAAGATATTGATGTCACAATTAAACTTGCCAACAGAGATACTATTTCACCAATGGGAATTGTTAGAGATGTTGAAGTCTTGTGTGGGAAAACTAAATATCCTGCTGATTTTCTTGTTCTTGGTTCCCCACAAGATAGTTTTTGTCCCATTATATTTGGTAGACCTTTCTTGAACACTGTTAATGCTAAGATAGACTGCAAAAAGGATGTTGTTACTATTGGTTTGGGTGATATGTCTCATGAGTTTAATTTCTCTAAATTTCGTAGACAACACCGTGAAGAGGAATTGCCTAGTAAGGATGAAATTATTGGTCTTGCTTCTATTGCCATGCCTCCTAGTGATCCTTTAGAACAATATTTGATGGACCATGAAAATGATATGTTTATGAATGAAAGAAGGGAAATAGATGAAGTATTCTTTAAACAGGAACCGATCCTGAAACACAACTTGCCTGTTGAAATCCTAGGGGAATCCTCCTCCACCCAAGGGTGATCCCGTGTTTGAGCTCAAACCGTTACCTGATACTCTTAAATATGCTTATCTTGATGAGAAAAAGATATATCCTATTATTATTAGTGCTAACCTTTCAGAGCATGAAGAAGAGAGATTATTGAAAACTCTCAAGAAGCACCGTGCTGCTATTGGATATACTCTTGATGATCTTAAGGGCATTAGTCCCACTCTATGTCAACACAAAATAAATTTGGAGGAAGACGCCAAACCAGTTCGTGATCATCAACGACGGCTGAATCCTAAGATGAAGGAAGTGGTAAGGAAAGAAATACTAAAGCTCCTTGAGGCAGGTATAATTTATCCCGTTGCTGATAGTTAGTGGGTAAGTCCTGTCCATTGTGTTCCTAAGAAGGGAGGTATTACCGTCGTTCCTAATGATAAAGATGAGTTGATCCCGCAAAGAATTATTACAGGTTATAGGATGGTAATTGCTTTCCGCAAATTAAATAAGGCTACTAAAAAAGATCATTACCCCTTACCTTTTATCGATCAAATGCTAGAAAGATTATCCAAACATACACATTTTTGCTTTCTAGATGGTTATTCTGGTTTCTCTCAAATACCTGTGACAGCCAATGATCAATCAAAGACTACTTTTACTTGCCCTTTTGGTACTTTTGCTTATAGACGTATGCCTTTTGGTTTATATAATGCACCTGCTACCTTTCAAAGATGCATGATGGCTATATTCTCTGACTTTTGTGAAAAGATTTGTGAGGTTTTTATGGACGCTTTTTCCGTCTATGGATCCTCTTTTGATGATTGCCTGAGCAATCTTGATCGAGTTTTGCAGAGATGTGAAGAAACTAATCTTGTCCTGAATTGGGAAAAGTGCCACTTTATGGTTAATGGAGGTATTGTTTTGGGGCATAAAGTTTCTGAAAGAGGTATTGAGGTTGATAAAGCCAAGGTTGATGCTATTGAAAAGATGCCATGTCCCAAGGACATCAAAGGTATAAGAAGTTTCCTTGGTCACGCCGGATTTTATAGGAGGTTCATTAAGGACTTCTCAAAAATTTCTCGGCCTCTGACTAATTTATTACAAAAAGATATACCATTTGTCTTTGATGATGATTGTGTAGAAGCATTTGAAATACTTAAGAAAGCATTGATCTCTGCACCTATTGTTTAGCCACCTGATTGGAATTTACCCTTTGAAATCATGTGTGATGCTAGTGATTATGCTGTAGGTGTTGTTCTAGGACAAAGAGTTGATAAGAAATTAAATGTTATCCAATATGCTAGCAAAACTCTAGACAATGCTCAAAGAAATTATGCTACCACTGAAAAAGAATTCTTAGCAGTCGTATTTGCTTGCGATAAGTTCTGACCCTATATTGTCGATTCTAAAGTAACTATTCACACGGATCATGCTGCTATTAAATATCTTATGGAAAAGAAAGACGCTAAACCTAGACTTATTAGATGGGTTCTCTTGCTTCAAGAATTTGATTTGCATATTGTTGATAGAAAAGGAGCTGAGAACCCCGTTGCAGACAACTTGTCTAGGTTAGAAAATGTTCTTGATGAACCACTACCTATTGATGATAGCTTTCTGGATGAACAATTAAATGTCATAAATACTTCTCGAACTGCTCCATGGTATGCTGATTATGCTAATTATATTGTTGCTAAATTTATACCACCTAGTTTCACATACCAGCAAAAGAAAAAGTTTTTCTATGATTTGAGACATTACTTTTGGGATGACCCACATCTTTATAAAGAAGGAGTAGATGGTGTTATTAGACGTTGTGTACCTGAGCATGAACAGGAACATATCCTATGCAAGTGTCACTCCGAGGCTTATGGAGGACACCACGCTGGAGATAGAACTGCACATAAGGTATTGCAATCCGGTTTTTATTGGCCTACTCTCTTCAAGGATGCCCGTAAGTTTGTCTTATCTTGTGATGAATGTCAGAGAATTGGTAATATTAGTAGACGTCAAGAAATGCCTATGAATTATTCACTTGTTATTGAACCATTTGATGTTTGGGGCTTTGATTATATGGGACCTTTTCCTGCCTCTAATGGATATACACATATTTTAGTTGCTATTGATTACGTTACTAAGTGGGTAGAAGCTATTCCAACTAGTAGTGCTGATCATAACACTTCTATTAAGATGCTTAAAGAAGTTATTTTTCCGAGGTTTGGAGTCCCTAGATATTTAATGACTGATGGTGGTTCACATTTTATTCATGGTGCTTTCCGTAAAATGCTTGCTAAGTATGATGTTAATCATAGAATTGCATCTCCTTACCACCCGCAGTCTAGTGATCAAGTAGAATTGAGTAATAGAGAACTTAAGTTAATTTTGCAAAAGACTGTTAATAGATCTAGAAAGAACTGGTCCAAGAAACTTGATGATGCATTATGGGCTTATAGAACTGTATATAAAAATCCTATGGGTATGTCTCCGTATAAAATGGTTTATGGAAAAGCATGTCACTTACCTCTAGAACTAGAACATAAGGCTTATTGGGCCATTAAAGAGCTCAATTATGATTTCAAACTTGCCGGTGAGAAGAGGTTATTTGACATTAGCTCACTTGATGAATGGAGAACCCAAGCTTATGAAAATGCCAAGTTGTTTAAAGAAAAAGTTAAAAGATGGCATGACAAAAGGATACAAAAGCGTGAGTTTAATGTAGGTAATTATGTTTTGCTATACAACTCTCGTTTAAGATTTTTTTGCAGGAAAACTTCTCTCTAAATGGGAAGGTCCTTACGTTATCGAGGAGGTCTATCGTTCCGGTGCCATAAAAATCAACAACTTCGAAGGCACAAATCCGAAGGTGGTGAACGGTCAAAGAATCAAACATTATATCTCCGGTAATCCATTAAATGTTGAAACCAATGTTATTGAAACCGTAAACCCGGAAGAATACATAAGGGACACTTTCCGGAACGTTTCAGACCCCGAAAAGGCATAGGTATGTGGTACGGTAAGTAAACTGACTCCAAAACAGTTCCAATGGCAATTTTTCTCCGTTTTGGAATATTTAGAAAAATAGAAAAATAAGAAGCAGTCCGGGAAGGACACAAGGCCTCCACGAGGGTGGAGGGCGCGCCCTACCCCCCTGGGCGTGCCCCCTGCCTCGTGGGCACCTCGTGCGCTCTCCGGACTCTGTTTTCTTGCACGATACGTATTTTGGTTGGTAAACATTCATTATATAATCTCCCGAAGGTTTTGACCTCCATATCACGCAAATATCTCCTGTCTTTGTTTCGAGCTGTCCTGCTGCAGATTAGAGCAACATGTCGTCCCAGGATTCTGAAGGAGAAAGCTATGTGGCTGATTACCTCAACCTGGGGACATGCATGTGGAGCTCAAAAAGTCAAGCCTCCCTGATAGAGCAAAGAAACTTAAGATCGAGTTTATCCCTTTTCGTCTCTTGCAGGAAAAGAAGCAGGAACTATGCAAAAAGATATTAAGCCTGGAGCAGGAGATTGATGACCTGAGGGATCAAAATTCTGTCATCAAGTGCAAATTAAGGACGAAGCGTACGCCATCAACTAAACCATCACCTTCTTCACCAGCAAAGGAGACATAATCACATGGGTATGGGCACTCCCCTTGGTGACTGCCAAGCTTGGGGGAGGTGCCCCGGTATCGTATCACAACCACATCTCCTTTCTTTACCATTTTTCTTAGTTCGATCCTATTAGTAGTATCTTCATCTAGTAGAATAAAAGTTTTGGTATGATCTAGTTTTCAGTTTTGCTTTATGATCCCTCTATGTAATCGAGTCCATGAGCTTTATAATAAAGATTAGTGTTGAGTTAAGGGCTTGATTATTTTGCCATGATCTTGAGGGAATAAAAGAAAAGAGAAAAGAATAAAAAGATCATATTGATCTTATTGAGAGTGATGACTTCACATAGAAAGAGTATGATGATTAAAAGTTGTTGAGAGTTGGCAAACATAGCTTTGGTCATCGTTGCAATTAATAGGAAGTAATAAAGAAAGAGAGGTTTCACATATAAATATACTATCTTGGACATCTTTTATGATTGGGAGCACTCATTAAAATATGACATGCTAAAGAGTTGATGTTGGACAAGGAAGACAACGTAATGGGTTATGTTTTCTTATATCTGAGATAAAGTATATTGTCATGGATCATCCAACATGTTGAGCTTGCCTTTCCCCCTCATCCTAGCCAAATTCTTTGCACCAAGTAGAGATACTACTTGTGCCTCCAAAAACCCTTAAACCAGTTTTTGCCATGAGAGTCCACCATATCTACCTATGGATTGAGTAAGATCCTTCAAGTAAGTTGTCATCGGTGCAAGCAATAAAAATTGCTCTCTAAATACGTATGATTGATTGGTGTGGAGGAAATAAGCTTTATACGATCTTGTGATGTGGAAGAAATAAAAGCGACGGACTGCATAATAAAGGTCATATCACAAGTGGCAATATAAAGTGACGTTCTTTCGCATTAAGATTTTGTGCATCCAACCCTTAAAGCGCATGGCAACCTCTGCTTCCCTCTGCGAAGGGCCTATCTTTTATTATTATCTTCTACCTTATGCAAGAGTCATGGTGATATTCACCTTTCCCTTTTACATTTTATCCTTTGGCAAGCATAGGGTGTTGGAAAGATCCTGATAAATATATCTAATTGGATGTAGGGTAGCATGAGTTATTATTGTTGACGTTACCCTTGAGGTAAAAGGTTGGGAGGCGAAACTATAAGCCCCTATCTTTCTCTGTGTCCAATTAAAACTCCGTAACCACAAGTATTGCGTGAGTGTTAGCAATTATGAAAGACTAAATGATAGTTGAGTATGCGGACTTGCTAGAAAGCTCTGACGTAGACTCTTTCTGATGTTATGATAAATTCCAATTGCTTCAATGACTGAGATTATAGTTTGTTAGTTCTCAATAAAGTTTCTGATTCATACTTTGCATTGTGAATAGATTATTACTTGAGCATAAGAAATCATATGATAATATCCATATATGTTGCTGTTATGAGAATAATCATTATGCCCTCATGTCTGTATTTTATTTTATCGACACCTCTACCTCTAAACATGTGGACATATTTATCGTTACCGGCTTCCGCTTGAGGACAAGCGAGGTCTAAGATTGGGGGAGTTGATACATCCATTTTGCATCATGCTTTTATATCGAGATTTATTGCATTATGGGCTGTTATTACACTTTATGTCATAATACTTATGCCTATTCTCTCTTATTTTACAAGGTTTACATAAGGAGGGAGAATGCCGGCAGTTGGAATTCTGGGCTGGAAAAGGAGCAAATATTAGAGACCTATTCTGCACAACTCCAAAAGTCCTGAAACTCCACGAAAGTTATTTTTGGAAATAATAAAAAATACCGAGCGAAAGAAATACGTCAGGGGGGCCTCCACCTATCCACGAGGGTGGGGGCGCGCCCTACCCCCTGGGCGCGCCCCCTGCCTCGTGGGCCCCCTGTTGGCCCTCCGGTGCCCATCTTCTACTATATGAAGTCTTTCGGCCAAAGAAAAATCATAAGCAAGCTTTCGGGACGAGACTCCGCTGCCACGAGGCGGAACCTTGGCGGAACCAATCTAGGGCTCCGGATGAGCTGTTCTGCCGGGGACACTTCCCTCCGGGAGGGGGAAACCATCGCCATCGTCATCACCAATGCTCCTCTCATCGGGAGAGGGCAATCTCCATCAACATCTTCACCAGCACCATCTCCTCTCAAACCCTAGTTCATCTCTTGTATCCAATTCTTGTCTCCAAGTCTGGGATTGGTACCTGTAGGTTACTAGTAGTGTTGATTACTCCTTGTAGTTGATGCTAGTTGGTTTATTTGGTGGAAGATCATATGTTCAGATCCTATATGCATATTAATACTCCTCTGATTATGAACATGAATATGCTTTGTGAGTAGTTACGTTTGTTCCTGAGGACATGGGAGAAGTCTTGCTATTAGTAGTCATGTGAATTTGGTATTCGCTCGATATTTTGATGAGATGTATGTTGTCTATCCTCTAGTGGCGTTATGTGAACGTCGACTACATGACACTTCACCATTATTTGGGCCTAGAGGAAGGCATTGGGAAGTAATAAGTAGATGATGGGTTGCTAGAGTGACAGAAGCTTAAACTCTAGTTTATGCGTTGCTTCGTAAGGGGCTGATTTGGATCCATATGTTTCATGCTATGGTTAGGTTTACCTTAATACTTTTCTTGTAGTTGCGGATGCTTGCAATAGAGGTTAATCATAAGTGGGATGCTAGTTCAAGTAAGAACAGCACCCAAGCACCGGTCCACCCACATATCAAATTATCAAAGTACCGAACGCGAATCATATGAATGTGATGAAAACTAGCATGACGATAATTCCCATGTGTCCTCGGGAGCGCTTTTCTCTATATAAGAGTTTGTCCAGACTTGTCCTTTGCTACAAAAAGGATTGGGCCACCTTGCTGCACTTTATTTACTTTTGTTACTTGTTGCTTGTTACAAATTATCCTATCACAAAACTATCTGTTACCTATTATTTCAGTGCTTGCAGAGAATACCTTGCTGAAAACCGCTTATCATTTCCTTCTGCTCCTTGTTGGGTTTGACACTCTTACTTATCGAAAGGACTACGATAGATCCCCTATACTTGTGGGTCATCAGGGAGAAGTTTCAGAGAGTTTTGTGGAGAAGCTTTGGTTTCTGTTTCCTTAGCATTTGCATCTCATTCGCATGCATTATTGGTTGCTGCATTGCATGGTGATGCATAATTCCTTATATAAACTCTCTTGAAAGTGATTGTCGTCAATTACCAAAATGGGGGAGATTGAAAGGACATGCGGTGCCCCCATGTGTGGTTTTGGTAATTGATGACATTCTGTATGGACTAATGGTTGCATTGAGTTATGTTTGAAGGATTTGTCCATAGGCATTTCTTGAAGTCCGTGTGTTGGTTTCAAGGAGTTTATGAGTTGACCAAGGTGCTATTAAGGAATTATCCAAAGATTGGTCATGTGAGTGTTGAGCTTATTGCAAGCATGTCTTGAAGAAGAAGATTGTGTGATCATTCATGCTTACCTTCAAGGCATCATCCAAATGAAGAGAGTTGGAAAGGTTCAAGGTTGATCAAGACTAAGTCAAGAGTGAATCAAGTTGACCAACTCACAAAGCGTAGAAGATGTACCGAGAGGGATCAAGTGATCCCATGGTATGGTAAGCATTGTCAATTACGCTTTGTGTACTAACCCATGGTCTTCGTGAGGGTTCTTTGTGGGGTTAGGTTGCGGTGTGCACGTTCAAGTGATGCATCACGAAGAGATCAAGTGCTTGAAGCTTTCCATCCATTGTGGTGACAATGGACTTGTGAAGATGTGCCGAAGAGTGGCTCACCCATAGTGGAGTATGGGGGAGCAATCTACTAGTCTTCACCGAGCCAACGCAATCAAGAAAGGTGGTCCAACTTGAGGAAGTCAAGATCGTCTACATCTAGCTCAAGTGGACTTTGTGCAAGGCAAAGGTTTGCCCTTGATAGGTTTTCTATTTTACCCGTCTCATGGTGGTAGTTGGGAGACCGGGTTATAGGATCGATTGTCGTACTATCAAGGGGGCTCTTGATGAGTAGCTTGATCGTATCGCAGAGAGCTCAAACCATTGCATCCTTGCATCATCTTTCTTGGTTCTTGTTTGGTTCTCTTTGTGCATCTTAGAGCTTATGGTCATCTTCTTGACAAGCTCAAGTTCATCGAAAACGGAGTTCACAAGCTTCTTCTATTGCGTTTTCGGTGTTGGAGTTTTACCGGTCTTTTTCGAGGAAGGGTTCTCACCATTTTCTTTTGGGCCTTTTCTAATTTGCTTATTATTGTTATTTCTATCAAGATTGTGTTAGCCCTTGTCGCTAGCTTTCCAACAAACTTGGTTTCGTTGAATTCGGAGTCCGTTTGCAGAAGTTGTGGCAGTTTTGGTATTCTGAAAAGGCTGCAGCGGTACTACCTCGGACAGGAGTGGATGTAATTTTTTACTACCGCTCCAGAGCGGTACTACCGCGGCTACTACAGGCACAGATGTATTTTTTTAGTACCGTGAGGACAAGCGGTAGTACCGGGAGGACGGTTCTTCTGGCCTTTTGCCTCCGCGTTGTTGTTTTTTTAAAGGGCTACTGCCGCCCTAGCGGTAGTACCGCTCCTTGGAGCGGTAGTACCGCTTGGTGCGGGGTGTGAGCATAACGGTTGGATTTTTCCCCACCTATAAAAGGGGGTCTTCTTCCCCAATGAACCTGATCTCTTGAGCTCGTGTTCTTCCCCCATTGTTGACCTTTTTCTAGCTTGCTAACTCTCAATCCCTTCATGGATTCTTGCTAGTTTTTGAGGGAAAAGAGAGAGGAGATCTAGATCCACATTCCACCAATCACTTTCTCCTCTATGTGAGGGGAACCCCTTGGATCTAGATCTTGGAGTTCTTGGTGTTCTCCTTCTTGTTCTTCCTCTCATTTTCCTCCCTAGCATTAGTTGCTTTGGTGGGATTTTGGAGAGGAGGACTTGGGCACTCAGTGTGCCCTTGCCATTGCATTTGGTGCAGCGGTTTGAGTTCTCCACGTGATACGTGGAAGTTGCAAGTTCAGAAGCTTATTACTCTTGGGTGCTTGGTACCCTTGAGCTTGTTCCTCTTGGGTGCTTGGGCGCCCTAGACGGTTGGTGGTGTTCAGAGCTTAATCATTGTGGTGTAAAGCTCCGGGCAAGCGTCGGGGTCTCCAATTAGGTTGTGGAGATCGCCCCGAGCAATTTGACGGGTACCGGTGACCGCCCCCAAGGGTTGCCAAAGTGTACGGGTTCGGTGACCGCCCCCAAGGGTTGCCATTTGTACGGGTTCGGTGACCGCCCTCAAGGGTCCCTTAGTGGAATCACGACATCTTGCATTGTGCGAGGGCGTGAGGAGATTACGGTGGCCCTAGTGGCTTCTTGGGGAGCATTGTGCCTCCACACCGCTCCAAACGGAGATTAGCATCCGCAAGGGTGTGAACTTCGGGATACATCGTCGTCTCCGCGTGCCTCGGTTATCTCTTACCCGAGCCCTTTACTTATGCACTTTACTTTGTGATAGCCATATTGTTTCTTGTCATATGTCTTGCTATCACCTAGTAGTTTATCTTGCTTAGCATAAGTTGTTGGTGCACATAGGTGAGCCTAGTTGTTGTAGGTTTTGTGCTTGACAAATTAACCGCTAGGTTTATTCCGCATTTGTTCAAGCCTAAACCGTAATTATTTAAAGCGCCTATTCACCCCCCCCCCCTCTAGGCGACATCCTCGTTCTTTCACCTGATGGAGTTTGTTTGATTCCTAGGATTAGAATCCATCTGAATGTTTCCTATGGGTCACTTTGTACTATATTCCAAATGAAAATTTTCATTGAGTCTAGACTCTTGGAAATTGAATTTATATCTATGACAACTATGACATGCACCTACCACTCATTTTTTTGCATGTTTTCCTTTTGGTTCAATCAAAGAACTTCCATTCCTTATTCATATGTTTTCAATTCTTGTAGGAAACAACATGTATTGACATCCAATTCCCACATTTTTGTAGTCATGACCTTTGGGTATTCCTTGAATCAAAGAGGTTCATAACTTCTTGATCATTGAGGGATCTATGGTATGTACTAAATAGAAACTCAGTGTTCCTTTAGGGTGAGAAAATGAAATTCTAGAGATATTTAAGACTATAGTAGACTTGCGTCTACCTTAATATACAGCATCATAAAGTATATTGTGATGCCTTTACATCTACATGAAGTATATTGTGATTGCTTATATATTTGTACCTCATCATCTTCTTCAAAGCAGTTGACAAGATGGATCGTGCAGAATGGTTGTACGTAAAACCATGTTATCGAGTTTGCATCACCATAATGGGGCATGACACCTATTCTTGCATAGCTATCCTTTTCGAATTCAATCAGCCTACATGAGGGGCAAAGAAATGATAAATTAGACACTTGATAATAATTTTGGATTCAAGACTAATTTTGTTATTAGTACTTACAGAGCACCTTTGAGCATCCTTTCCTTGTTGATTGTAAGTGGAGAATCTAAAATAATGTTGTACCTACACTCACAAGTTGATATTTGATTCCATCAATTTTGTTTGTTGGCATGATTAATGTAATGTACCAGAAATTGCATCTTCTTTTGCTAAATCCTTGACTATATTTATGCACACGAATCTTTCTTTTGGTGAATATATCATCTAAGACAACCATTAAATTATAAATAATTTGTTCACATATAAATATAAATGAGGAATTTATCCATCATTCGCTAATATGTATATTGTTTAGGACATTCTTATCCATGCGCAAAAGTTTAAGCCCAAAAACCCATTCCAAAAATTGATGTCCCAAAAACTTTTCCACACTCATGTTTTGCTTGGGAAACTATTTTATAGGCAATATTTCTTCTAGGATGTGAACGAACCAATAAATCCACAAATCATTTTCCCCTGCGGTGGCTCCTACCCAATGTGCATCCTCTGACTCAATCCGTGTCCTCTGCCCCCTCCTAGTCTAAACCATCCGAACTTCTAAATTTGGAAATTGACCTATGGGTGTGCCGCTTCATATCTTGCAATAGTTCTCCCATGTGTTCAGAAGTTATGCAAATGCAACAATGTCTTCTTTCTTGATTTTTCTCTCCGCATTGTTGCAAATGCATTGGTTGTTATGTTACTAATCACAATCCAATGCAGTTGCATCCATTTTTTTCTATGTGTTTGAGGATTAATTTGTGCAATTTGACATTGTTGTGTGTAGAAGGGCTTGAAAGATGGACAATTTCATGGTGGTGTAACGTTGAATGATGACAAAACTTTATTATATGATATTGCCTTCTCGATGATAAATGAGAGTGTCAAAGTGAATGAGCAGATGTGGTTGAGATTGAGTCTCCAACAATCAAGAAGAAACATTCAAGATTTTCCAATTACAAAGTAAAGGAGGATGAGAAATTCTATATGCATGTATGAGTGCCTCTCTTGATGCCTCTATTTTCACTGAACAAATCAAAGACACATTTTAGATGAGGATTCAGGAGTACTATCACCAAACTGTGAAAGGTGAGTCCAACAGAACAGAAATTTCAGTACCACACTATTCAGGTACAATTAAAGATTGTTGGAACTAGTGCTTGGGTCATGTTGATCAAGTGGGTTGTATACCTCCGAGTGATGTGGCACTTAACGTGCATCAAACATGTACTCAAGAACTATACAAGAAATGGAACACGAGGAAGCGACAAAAGCCCTTTACTTTCTCGCATTATGGGGCTATTCAAAGAAATGAGAAATGGCATGCGATGATACTTGGAAGGCAACACAAATGAGGTCAAGATTGATCATATAATCTTCTATCTTTAGGAGGAAGTGAGGGTGATGATGAGGATATGAGAAGAAATCCTAGTCCTAGATCTAGTCCAGATGGGAGGAAAAAAAAGAGGGAGAGGAGAAGTAATGGTGTAGAGATGGGATTTACATGGAAACACTCAAAGGAATGGTAGAGGCAAGGAATGAGTTAGTCGCCAAAAGGAAGCACAGGAAGTTGTCAAGGTGGATGGTGCTCAAAGAGAATCAAGGTTATTTCTATGGCACATATGACAATACTGAGGAGAGGAATGCAAGTGTGGATGAGAAAAATGTGGTTTGAATTTGAATAACAAAATGAATTTTAAATGTTGTTAAAACATATGCGTTAGAAATATAAAGGTTTAAATAAATATTTTATCAAAATGAGATTTATGTACGCAAAATGATGTCAGAAATATCAAGGAAATTATCATCGGGAATTAAGCTTAAGTAATGGATTAGATGCCACCCTCCAAATACCCATGAATTTTTGGAATTAGGTTTTGGAAATGAGTTTTTCGGACTTAAGTTTTTGGATGGGTTAGAGTTACCCTCAAGGTGTTATTGCCACACGGGCACTTTTTTGTCTTTGAAGTGAGTTCTACCACGAATATTCATTTCTGAACCCGGGCTCATCAGCTCTCGGTGAACAGTAAAATAAAAAATATATTAGAAGAATTTGAAATATCTTGAATTCTTTTGTCAACTAAGACGCTTGAATGCATGATGTCCGTGCAAAGTTTTATCTTGTTTGGACATCTGAGGAGCTCGTGGCAAAAAAGACAAAATTGGCCCGAACAATGCGTGAATAGTAAATTTTCTCACATACCCTAATTCCTTTTTGCCGAGAGCTACTGAGATGTCCAAACACCACCAAATTTGGCACGAACATCACGCACTCGAACATTTTCCATGATACAAAATTCAGTTATATTTTTATTTTTGTAGTACCTTTTCGATTTTACTGGTCTTCCAAGGGAGTAGATGAGCTCGGGAGCGAAATTGTTGTGTCCGTTGTACCAGGCCTTTCTCAAAGCTTGTTCAAGTTTCTCTACCTTTCCATTCAAATAAAGAAACACAAAGCTCCTACGATTTTCTCGGAAAAAAAGGAATGGCCAATAAACTCTAGGAGAAGGAAGCCACCCTAAAGAACTCACTATACTAGTATAACTTATTATTATATTAATTTTCATTGGGAAATAGCTTCAATGAATTATTTTATGTGCGACAATGTCCGCTAAAGTTTACTGGATGCTATTTTATTACATTACTCTTTGCAACTTTCTTAATATTAAATGGAATAATTTGCAAAATGTTAAAATAAAATTGTATTTTCTCTATGGAAAATAAAAAAAAAATCTTGAGTAATCATCACATTAGTGAATCTCCTATCATGGAAAAACTTACATTGTAGTGACTCCTATTTCATGACAATATGTGCATCTGTCTAACTCGAGAGCAACCTTCTGCTGTAGTTTCTTTCCGTCATCTACAGATGGTAGTATGAAATCAAATTCTGAGCTGATTTCTATTAATCACATAGAACATGCAACAGATTTATAAATAGTGATACCTGAGACGACTCCAACCGTTAGAAAAGGCGCATCCACGTTGAACCCGAAGATGACCAACTCTCCTGTTCCAGGGATTACCTATTCTCATAGACAACATCGATGAATTAACAAAACATGGAAATGATGAAGCAATTAACTGCACTAAATTTTTTATCATCCTAAGTCCTACATGTTAAAATACTCTAGGTTCAATTAGGAGTCACGGACTTCATAAAAGACACTGAAATTTTGACATAAATGAATCTTGGAATTGTCTTTGTCTTGGCTGAATCCACCTACACTTTTGTTCATATATTAAAATAATGCTTCTCACGCTGCAAATCACACGATGAACATTTAGCACTGGGGATGAGCTATTTCAATGGCATTTTCAGCGCTTTGAGTTGCAACAAACATTTGCATAACACTTGTCAGAGTGTTGCTTGGACAATGAAATGTTGCTCGGATTAAAATTCAGTAGATTATGTATGTTATGTATGAGGCTGTCTTATATCATATGTTTGTAACAAGTAATTTGTTAGCAGAGCATGAAACATAGGGCAATAGCTCAACAGATTCAGTGCGGGTGAGTTGTCTGAATTCCACTGGTTCCAAAACTATCATTGCGATTCCACTCGGTAATAATATTGTTGGTGCTATGATTCATCTAATATCGCTTATGCATAGCTTCTAGTTTCTTTTGTTCATACTTTATAGTGGGTGACTATGTTAGGATTGTGCTAGTTAACGAGTGCATGCTATTTTGTCGTGGATTTCCGCCAATGCTACTATAACATGAGCGTTGATGTGGTCATGTTCCATTATCATGAGAGACATAGTTCAGATCCATGAGCAAGACTTCAGTTTAAGTACCAACTCAACATGATAAATTCTCGAAAAAGAACTAGTGCAATATGGTAATCAAACTAAAAATGTCTTAGAAGCAGTATTAATATGAATTGTATCATTTTTTAAATTATAGTACATATAAAATTTGGTGCTGAATTAAAGTGCATATTAGATTTGGTTAAAGTCAAACTTTGTAAACTTGGACCAAGTTTATTGATAAATTTATCAACATTTACAGAACTAAATCAATACTTTTAGATTCATTAAGAAATTTATTTTCACATGGTATATATTTGGTATTGTGAATGGTCATTTAATCTTCTATAAACTTGGTCAAAGTTTAGACAATTTGACTTTGAACAAATTTATATGCATTATAATTTGGCAAGGAGGGAATACGTGTTATGCTGGAATAATAGTCTTATTTTTTGCATCTAGAGGATACTCCTAAAAGAAAATATAAAAAGATACAAAGGAGGAATTTCCTACTGTTTCCGGTAAAAAAAAGAGTTTGTTGTCCTTCTTAACTAACAATATTCTCTTGCATCTAAACCAGAAGACAACTAATAATATGCATTCACTTATTTTCTTAGTTAACACATTTTATGACTTGTCTAATAAGTGATCACAATACTATTTCAAATTAGATGGTGTTGCTATTTGGTACTATCACCTCTAACGCATCACCATCATAGACTTGACCTGTGTGTGTAAATTGATAAACTATCATTTTGAGAAAGTAAGCGGGAGGACAAACCTTGGGGTGCGCAGTGAATGGCATCTTCCATCCTCCATCAACATTCCAGCTACCCAGTGTGCCAAGACTATACAAGTCAATCTCATGGGGGTTATCATTTTCTGCTGCTGAGAAGACTCTCCCAGCATGCTCAAACACGCTGGTGTTGCTCATGTTCTTGAAAGCCTTTCCGAACCTCAGCTGCTCATATGCAGCGTATTTCAGCATTCCATAACTACCAGAAGAAGGAAAAAAGTTGCCAATCATGTACTTACAGTATTAAGGTTACCCGCTATGAGCATCGCAAGAGGGTCACCGTCAGTGGCAGGGAGGAAGCATGGTTTCTTCAGTCCATCCTCAACCCTAAATGTATCGGACTGCACATAGCGGTTGGTGTACTTGATTGACCATGTGTTGTTGTTGCTCTTGGTGAAGTACACGGCGTGGAGCATGCCTTCTCCTTCGATCCATATGTCATGGGACTTGCCAAAGATAGAGCTTGACGAGTGGAGGGCTCCAAAGAGAGGGTTGGAACCTGCATGCATCCCACACCGGCATGACTTTTGGTTCTGCTCCATGCATGCATGCATGCATGCTTGTGATCTCTCAGTTAGTAAGACGATACTGCCTCCGTCTGGGTTTATTTTGGTCCCCTTCGTATTTTCTGTCCAACTTAGACCGTAGATTTGACCAACAAATTATAAATTGTATGTCACAAAACTTATATTGTTGAATATATATTTCAAAGAGGTTTCTAATGATATTTTTTAGGATATATAATTTGTTTTTTGATACTTAAATCAAAGGTCAAATTTGACCTAAACTATAAGGAGGACCAATAAATTAGGACGGAGGTAGTAGGAGCATAGAACGTTTACCATTTCTTATATAAACACCCTCTGGAAAATCTGCTGGAATCTCTCCTGCAATATCAAATATCTCTCTCACATCGCCGATCTCTTTGACCGGCGCAAAATTACCCTGGAACAAGGATTGAGGATTTTATCAATTCAATAGGTAGTTAAGCACTCACAAACCTTTCTAAATTTGGTCTCCTAAACATTATTCTGCAATTGTGTGATCTCCTCAATTGTTAACTGAGTGAAAGAAAAAGATGGATGTTGTAGTCTTTTTTTTCCGAAGAGGATAAACCCCCCGCCTCTGCACCGATCGATGCACACAACCCTCTATATTTTATTATCTAGCTAGCTGATAATGCAGTTGGTGTTATCCCTAGCTACTTACCTCGGTGGGACGTAAAGGTTGGTGACTTAATGTGAAAACGGTGCCCACAAATGCATCCAGCAACCTTTGGGAGGCATAATTGAGAGCGTTTGATGATGAGTTAAATACATCACATGTGCCTTAACTTGTTCGCTATGTTCACTTTGATGCCTAAAGTTGTAAAATACACAAAACTGGTGCTATAACTTGTTCGAGCGTTCAAATACGGTGCCTCTGTACGTATGAGTGTATGAGATGCCCGTTTGGAGTGCCAATTGGCTGGTGGCCCACATGTCAGTGGAGCCTGCTATGTGTGTGACGCTCATGAGTTTTTCTTTTTACAGAAAACTCCTTGAATTTTAATCAAATTTCAGGAAAAAACACCTAAAAATTTATTTAATTACTCAGAACTGTTTTCAAATACTTATGTGTGTCGTGTATGAGCCCACAAGTTGGTACATGTAATGAAATTATAGTAATAAGAAGTACAATAAAGGAGAGATGGGAGTATTCGAACTCTGCCTCACGAGCAACTCGATGTGGAATCTTTACCTAATAATAAAGCAAATTGGGTTTCTGCTCGTCCGTCATGACATATTTTAGAAAAGTCCCTCTATTTCAGAGAATTCAACCTGCAGTCCTGTTTTAAGTTAAAACAAATCGTTTTTTCGTATTTTACACAAAAGTCCTGTGTTTTGATGAAATCAACCTGCAGTCTGGATTTAAGTCACACCCGAACCGTTATTTTACATTTTTCAAAACCCCCCTGATGTTTTAGGTAATTCATCCGCGGATCATATCTAAGTCAAACAAATGCTTTTTTAAATCATCCATATCTTTTAAACCCTAACTCTGATTTGAACATGTTATATATGAAATTTGATTACAAAAATATGTAGAATATGAATATAAGATTATTTTTACCTGTTAAGTATTTTTAAATATTATTTTAGAATATATTTAAGTCAAACAAATGATTTTCTAAATTATCCGTATCTTTTAAACCGTAACTTCGATTATAACATATTATATATGAAACTTTATTAGAAAAATGTGTGGAATCTAAATATGTTGTTAATTTTACCTGTTAAATATCTTTAAAAATATTTTTTTGAAAGCAAACTTATAATTTATAGCGCAAGATCCGTTTTTCTTCCATACCGGCGGCGATCCGGATTGCAAATAAACACCTCACTATAACCATATAGGGAAAAGAAAACATCGATAACTACACATGCATACCTCTGAAAAATATCGCAAGGGAAAACAACAGATTTGTTATCGCGAGAGTGAGAGAAAGTGAGAGAGAGAGAGAGAGGGAGGGAGAGAGAGAGACGCCTTACGATTAACTATATTCAAACACATTCTTTTGTTTTGTGTGAACACTGAGGCCATCGCCGGCGAGGGTGAGAAGGAGGATAAGCGGCAACACAAATATGATGCCTCACAAAAATAAAGGAGATGGACCTATTGTGGTCTTGAGTGATGGTTGTTGGGTTAAGAGCGTGTGTTATGTTTTCCCTCCCGTTGCAAAGCACGGGCTCTTTTGCTAGTAATAGTCAATAGGCCAAACACATTTGTATAGTCAGTATGGAGATAGAATCGTATTTATAATATGATTACCAGAGAAAATAATAAAGAGAAATATTTTTAGCGGGAATAATAAAGAGAATTACACAAGGAAAATTTGAGTCACGGGGTTCAAACCCAAGAACTCGTTTTTCTTATTAGATGGGCCGGTAAAACTGGTAACCATGAAATCACGAAAATTTTGGAAAAAAAATTCGGCCGCTATTGCTCAACGGATTTTTGGATTTAAAATATTTTAAGATCATAAAAATATATAAAGTTGAACCTCTGAAGCACCCAAACAATAGTTAATTTTTTTATAAAAAATTCAGAGGGGGAGTCGATGGGGCGATGTGACGAGTACAGGACGCCTGCCTATCCACTACGCCAACGCACACTAGATATTTGAATTGGCATACATAACCTATTTTGCAAACACTTCAGGTTCAAGTTCAAAATTTTCAAAAAAATAAACCCTATCAAAAACATAATTTCTCAGGGGCCAGCGGATTTTCCGGTTGCCCAAAAATTTGGCCGAAAAAAACCCAGGTCACACCTGCGCTCCTTCTTTCAAATTCATGCGACTCAATTTTTCCCTTGTAAATAGAATCGCATCTTGTCGTGAACATATGGCTATGCTTGTTGGAGTGGCTAACGTGCACATGCTGTACTCTGTGGTGCTTTGTTCGAATCTCTGTAGGCTCGCCCTTTTCCTTTATATTATTTCATCCCACTTGCTGACATGCAGGGCCCAGCATTGAGCAACAAATGATTTTTCTGGATTATGTTAAAGCCAGTGCATTTTCGTGTAATTAAATATAACGTTAGGGATTTTCTGCAAAAAAAAAATTAATCCACCGCGTGGGCTTACCCAGTGCATTGCCGACTTCCGGCCACTGACATGCAGGCCAACAACACGTTGGTACGCCATGTGGGCAGGGCGTATGCCGAGATACATACAGAGGCACCGTATTTGCACAACGAGACAAGTTATAGCATCAGTTTCAGGTATTTTACAACTTTGGGTACCAAAGTGACCGTGCTAGACAAGTTGAGGCACCATTAGTGTATTTAACTCTTTGATGATGCATCCCCAATTCTCAAAGCAAACTGCTGGTGAAGCTCCTTGAAACACACAAGACATAACAATATAGGCCTATATATATCTTTCGGTGCGTCCTGATCAAGTAGTGGGGCTCAGAGAGAGGCGAGAAACCTTTGCAGCCGATATGATCTGCCGAGGGAGAGGAGTGGCGCTCGCGGAGACGGAGGAGGGCTGCCGTCGGCCGGCGCGCATGTTTGGCTGACGAAGAGAGCAGCCATGGATGGAGGTCCTCATTTCTGGAGCTTGGATCGTCGTCCCTCTGGTGTTTTCTGCTACATACAGGACTTAGCTACGCTTCCTGCCGGCATTTGTTGTAGTTTTATCCACCAGGCACATCCATCATATTCTCTGCAGCGTAAATAGACCGGTTCCGGTTGCGTCTTCGTGGTAGACTAGCTAGGCACATGGTGATGTGAAAAAATGGCAGCAGTACCAGCAATGCAGGAACGTGTAAACAGCTGCTACCCGACTGCTGACTGTCGGTCTGCTAAAATAATGTGTTGCTGAACCAGCTGCCTCTCTTCTACGATGCGAATGAATGAATGAAGAAAAGCAAACCATGTTGGTTTCCAGGCGCAAATCGATTGACGTCCTCGGTTGCGGCCTGCCATGAGGCTCATGCATGACGTACGGCTATGGAGATGCGTGCGTGTGCGGCTGGTCGCTGATTGGTTGCACAAGACGACTTCCGTTGGTCTTGGCTGTTTACCAGCATTATCTTTCTTGACTTCGTTGGTCTCGGCCGCTTACTGTCAATTTTTGTTTTATTTTTTATTATTTCTCATGCGTTGCAACGGGATATAAATATTCTAGGATTGTGTAAGCAAATGTTGGGTCTGACCAGCTCCCATTTATTTAATAGATAAGAGTTCACAATGTCACATCTAACTCCCGCACCATTTAACAATGTCACAAACGTTTGAAAACCACAAAACCTTCTTCTTTCCTTTAAACGCGAACAAATTTTGATATTGCAAACAATTTTTTAACAAGGTAAATTTTCTAAAAAAAAAAAGAAAAAGAAAGAAAAAATGGAAAGAAAACCGACACTAGAAACGACAGGATAAGAAGAAAAAACAAGATTTGAAGCAGTTAAGAACCTTCTGGAACATCCCCAAAACCGGAAGTAACGTCCACCTTTCCTAGCTTTAAATGGGCCAGCCCAGCTCGGTCGCTCCTGTGCGATTCAACGGCAGTTTGCCGCATAATGCAACAAATAGGAAACCGCGTCTTACAACATGCATCAAGGGAGTTACACATGTTCTCGAGGAGTTCCTTATTTCACGCCTACTGCGATGTTTTCTCTCGAGCAATCCCAGAGAACAAGGTCTATGGACCAGACCCATTTACCGTGCATGTGTAAACATCTTTTTCGGTTTCCTCTATTATTAACAGGGAATGTACTGTTTATTAATTGTAATTTTTAGTCTTTGGTTTTGTCAGGTTTTCCACTTCGGTCTTTTTCTTCTGGGGAGGTTCTTTTCTTTCACTTGTTTTTAGTTTTGATTTTTTCTTGTACTTTTTCCTTTTTCGTCCCTGTCCACCTTTTAAAAATTCATGAAAAAATTTAAAATACCAGAATAAATTTTAAATGCACGATAATTTTTAAAAATCATATAAAATTATTTAAACAACAGAAAAATATTGATAAACCATATAATTTATTTAAATTAGTGAATCTATTTTAAAATGAATGAACATTCTTAGAATTCCAGAATAATTTTGAAAATTCAGGATCTTTAAATACATGAATATTTTAAATATGAAAATATTTTTAACAATACATTAACTTTTTAATATTTAAGATAAATTCGGATTCATTTTTATATTGGATCCTTTTTTAACAATTCATGTATATTTTATACAATTTGTGAACAATTAAAATTCATGAATATATTTTAATATCCAGTAACATTTTCTAAATTTTGTGAATGTTTAAATTATTGAACATTGTTTTGAGCTTAAAATAATATTTTTCTTAATCTGTCACTTCAAATGCAGCAATGGTTTTTCAGAGAAAACAACTTTCACTGGAATGGAAGTGGCAGGAAAAATTGGGTGGGCCAGCCCACAGGAGTAAACCAATTTTTATTATTTCTCAACTTACTATAAGTTTCAGTAGGAATTAGTCGGTGCATATGATCACATTTATTGGTCAAATGATGGAATTTTCAAACTATTCGCAGTGTTATAGCCAACAGCCTATTGGAAAATTGGCATCGACTGATAATGGTAATTTTGTGTGGAAATGAAATTTACATGTGATGCATATGCTTGCATCAATCATGTGTATAAAGGGGATGAGGTGCAGTGATGCAATTTTTTTTTAGTGGCTAACCAAGCTTCATTACTCAAAGTCCACATGGTGTGGGATACATAATGGATCATGGGGAGCGTCTAGCCATACATGATGGCCATGACCTAAAGAATGAGCAAACTTGGCTAACATATCGGCATCATTATTAGCAGTTGTGCCCTTGAAAGTTATAATACAATTAAATGCTAATAAACACTGTCTAATCTCTATGATGACAGCACCATAGCCTCCACGGTTTGCTCTCTCGATGTCGTTGACCACCTGCTTGGAGTCAGAAGTAATAACAAAATTTTGCAGCATCAAATCTTGAGCGAGAGATAGACCTTCGCGACATGCAATTGCCTCCAAATTTGTTGCATTTGTTATTCCATGCAGCACCAACACTGAACTGCCCACAAAATTGCTTGTGGTATCTCTGCAAACAGCCATCGCCACACCTCAATTATGTATCTTTGACACTATTGCATCTACATGGACTTTTGCAAACTCGGATGGTGGCGCTTTGGGGCGCGTTGTCCTTACTCTTGTCGTAGATGGAAGCTATTCTCGTTTCTTCGAAAGGAGCTTTAGATCGGCCAAGAACCGATTTATGAATTGGTGTGTCGATGAAGGCACAGTGATTTGTGCTTAGTGGACTGCAGCCTGCCGGTAGTGGGCTGGGTTGGCTCCAAAGCATAGGCCAAAAAGTGCAACAACATAGGCGGGCTATAGCCCAGTTCGGCCCCAGCTAAGTTTTGTCCATGTTTATTTTATTTTAGGGAAAACTACATTGGTTTATTGATCAATGAGGTCCAAAGGAATGGGTATATTTCCATGCGGCTAAATTAGTGCGACATGTCTACCAAAATCTAGAGAAAAGGAAAACTTTGGTAAATATCTGCTTCAAAATTCGTGCTTTTCTGCCTTCATGGATGAAATTAGAAAGTCTGAATTCCTACGCGTGGGACTTGATTTCTCTGATGATTGCACCATGTGGCCGAATGGCCGATGGAACGCTGAGGCGAGGGTACCCAAAACCAAGGGCTATGTGTGTTAGCTCAATAATTTGACAGAAAGATCATCAAATAAGAGGTTTCATGTTGAGGCTAAGAACATGTCACATTTGAGTAAAAGCGGGCGAAAATGAGCCCCTGCGCTTGCATAACATGCATGTACTATGAGCAATGATAGTCCTAGCGTACGGGTTCCACAAAAAGTTTTACGTACAAGTTTATTCTAGCGGTGGTTAGGTTAAATCATGGGAGCTGTTAGTGTATCGGAATACACAAGTTCGCACAGATTTTATAGAAGCTTTACATGAGAATGGGATTTCCGGTAAACAAAAAAAAAGAGAGGAAATGATGTTCAAATTGAAGTGCAGGTTTTGCAGCATGCTCGACGGGGCTGATGTTGAATTCCGGAGACTGGATGCGTGCATCCACAACGTTAAAATTTGGTCTTGAGGTTTTGAAACGAAAAAGAGAAATTAAGCTTTAGTTTTGAACTTGTTCAACCCATCCTTTTTCCTGCCCTCTCTTTTTACACGCAGGCTGCAAATCGTACCCCAGAATGCAATGCCCTGTCCTTACCACAAATTAACTTTGCCGTTTTACATATTACAACTACAGTAGTAATTAACCAGCACACTACCTATGTCCTGGTTTATTAGTCCCATTTGTATTCCATGCCAAAATTTAACCTTAAATTTAACTATTAAAATGTAAATGCATGTCATAAAAAAATATAATTTGAAAATATGCTCAAATACAAAGGGAATTAATGTTTTTTTAGTTACATCTTTAATTAAAATTTGACACAAAATACAAAGGGGATTTATAAACCAGGACCGAGGTAGTACCTTCTCCTTGCTTTCAAAATATGCCCATATGATGCAGTTTCAAAACAAAGCACCAGAAAAGCAGCAGTAAACCATATGGTTAAATTTTTAATTACTCCATCAAGGCGCGCCCAGCTATGTGGCAGCCCGTCGGGTAGCGTAACCGCTTCCCTGACAGAGGAATCAGAGACTGAAAAGAGAGAGCGGATCCCTCCAGCTCTCCATCCTGCCTTGCGTGGAAAGGAAAGAACCTTCCCGGCCTCGGACTGTGCAGGGAGGCATCTGGGCCGTCGGTTGGGGATGAGCACGGAGGGCAGCCGTCCGTGGCCCTGCCACCCCGGCTATTTATACGGGGGCGCCTCGCCCTCGGCTCTTGCCATTCTTTAGCTTCTCTTCTCCGGTCCGATCCACCCAACTACCCAAGCTAGCAGTGCAGTGTAGTTTGTGGCAGAGTTGGCGTTTCTTGGATCTGGCCCTCTCCCATGGCCATGACTCCTTCCTTCTTGGTTTTCGCTTGCTTTGCTGTGATGAACTTCTCTGGTCTTGTCTCCGTCTTGTTGGTTTCGTTCGTTTCTTCTTTGCATTGCATCCTCCTCTGGTGTTTTTGACGTGCCTGCCGATGAGATGCATCTTTCCCGGACCAACTCCACTGCCTGTGGAGGTTCCGTTCGCAGATGCCGAGGCACACATTTGAGTCCATCCTTTTGAGGTTTGGATCTTCTGTGCTTTGCAGTCACGCCGGCCGATGACGAGCAACATGTATATTTTCGTGAGGCGCCAGAATCTTCCTTTCTTTGCAGCACTCGCGGCTGCCTATCTCTCTCGATCCATCGTTTTCTTCGTGCATGTTTTGTCCGAGCCGATGATCCAGTAGTCGTGCAGTACGCACGCACGCACGCTGGGTAGGCACGTCATGAATCGATCTCCGCCTTCGTTTTGAGGCACCTGTGTTGTTGTTCCTGCGTTTCACGGGGCCGGTGCCGGTGATGGTTTCTCTCCTGCATACATAGGTTCCGTGAAAACAATTTCTGAGACGCCGGGAGCTAACCAGCGCCTTTTTTTAACACGCTAGCACGGTTGTTTTGCGACGCCTTTTCACCTTAGTCCGAGAATATTTCAGTACATGTTATTTCCATTTCACCATTTAGTTCGGGCCGATGATGACACATCAACAGCTTTTGAGATGTGATATATATATTCACAGATGACAAGAGCTAATTTATTTATTTCTTCAAAGTATCTGAGACCCAGTTATATTTCAAGACACATATATTTATTTACTATTTATTAGTGCTCTTGGACTTGACTGATCTGCCATGCATGCATGGTTGATACTGTAGCTATGTAGGGCAGGTGGTTCTTTGATTTTGGTGACGTGCGCCGATGACGACATTGCTTGCTTTTCAGATAATAATAAAAAATTCAAATGACGAGCAAATTATTATCTAGTATCCGAGGCGCCACATTGCTCCTTTTTTTTTTCAAATTGCTTGTTACCATTTCCTCCCTATTATTTGTCTGCTCCTATCCATTATGGCCGATGATGTGAAACAACACAGTTCAAATCAGAGCCGATGCATGGAACCTATCCGTTCGGCCATGATAATGCACATTGGCTTGCTGAGGCCAATGTCACGAAGGTTCCTCCGAAATTTAGTATCTGCAGATCTCTAGCACAGAGGGCAGGCCGGAGGTACATGCCACAACTTTAGATTCTAGGAAGGATGCTGGGATTGCACTTGGGTTTCAGTTTCTCTGCTTGCTCTGTTCTCAGATCCACTATGGTTTTTCTTTGCTCTTTCTGTCTCTACTTTCTCTTGTTCTCTGTTATATCCTGTATCTGAGATGACAAACTGCAGAGCCGATGATGTGAAAGTGAAAAGAGTTATCAATTTGTTCGTTGAAACTGCACTATCTTGCTGAGGCAGAGGAAGCAGTTTGTTCTTTGGTTTATCAAGTTTTTGGTGTTTCTTGATGTACGCGGGTGTGTCGGTCGATTATTTGTGCCGGTGATGATGAAATTCTGATTTGTGCTCTGAAATGGACCTCTGCAAAGGTTCCATCAATCATGTGGAAGTTCTGTAAGGTTATCTGAGGCACCTATGGCTGGCAATTGTTCGTTGCTGTTTTCAGTGTTTGTATACTTTTGGTCCTTCTTACTTCGTTTTCAGTTGCATCGTGTAGAGGTGATGATAATGGAGATGGTTTCTGTTGACAAGCTTGCAGTTGCAGTGCCGATGATGAGAAAGTGAAAAGGTATAAGTTTTGAGCCATTCGGCCATGAAAACCGCACTACACTTTCTGAGACCAAGGTTGCAGTCTGCTCTTTGGTTTATCAAGTGCTTGGTGTTTGTTTTGCCCTTAGTTAACTAACCTGCACTGCTTCTTTGTTCAAAAGATTCAACCAATTGCTGCCATGTATAAAACTAAGGTGTGCAGAGACACGGGTCACAAAACTAGGAGGATTTAAAGACTAGTTCTTGCATCAACATTCAGCAAGGTGTGTGGCCTGGAACGTGCCTGATGTCTGTTAGGATCACTCAAGAGCTTTGTTCCTGGGAGCACGCAAGAGTAGTAGCACAATCATAACTAAGAGTTGGCACCCTGTAATTCTTCAGACTTGTTGTAAATGTTGTTGTAAATGTTTCACCTCTCTCTTGTTGCAGAACCTATATGCCATGTTGTTGTAAATGTTTCACCTCTCTCTTGTAATTCTTCAGACTTTTTGTCTCAATGAATGGAAGCCACGGCTCTACCGTGTTCCCCGCAAAAAAAAAAGACTTTATTTGTGTTGTTGCATTGATAGTTGTTCAACCTTCCTGGTGTGTACCCTGTAAACCCTTGAATAAAGGCCGGATCTTACTCTGTTTGTGGGGTTTCTAGGACCAAAGTTGCTTGTTTTGATCAAGCTTTACATGAATGTGAGCAATGCAGCTAAATCCAATAAATTCAGAAGTAACAGAGTAAGATCCGACTTATTAGCTGTTTTGATAATGTGGAAGTTTTATAAGGGGCATTGTTGTGGGTCCCCTGTCCATGTCAGAGCTCCGGATGAAAACCATAGTTCGACTTCTTGGACTCGGCGGTGGCAGCGGGTTGCTTCGTCACCTTCTTTGAGGTGTCGAGGAGCTCAAGTACCTAATGGTCACACCACGTTGGTCTCTCCAGGCATGTATTGATCCTGGCGTGATGTATGGTTGTGATGCTCTCTACTTTGTTACTGGGCATGTTTCTAGGACCAAAAACATGCGAAAAACAGGAACTGACAATGACCACTAAATCAATAGTAGTCCAGAAAAATAATATAAAATGATATAAATAGCATACAAACATGATAATATAATAGTATGGGACAATTAAAAATTGTAAATACGTTTGAGGCGTATTAGCTACCAAATGAAATGTCGGTGTAACCGGCTCTGGCCCAAGAGGGGACGTATGAAAACGCCGGTTGAACCGGTTAGAAAAAACAGTCGCACCGGTGTTGAATTACCTGACCTTTTACGCTAGGCCAAAAGTCCTTGTTATACCGGCCTCCTGAAGAAGACCACTTCGCTGCTTTTTTTCTCTCCGGCTCGAGTCGCTCGGCGACTCTGGCCAACTGAAAACTTTGGCTTTGACTGCATTGACCTTGCTGAGGTTCGCATTTTTATCATTTTGGTCATCACTCTATCTTTTTCATCCTTTAAAACAGTCACTTGAGATAGTAATTCACTTCAATGTTTGCACCAAGACTTGATCAGACATGGCTCAACATATGAGCACACTATGACCTTATCTTGGCGAGTTGGCGTCATGTCTTGAATTCTTCTCTTTAATACATTCTTTGAAGATCTTGGATCTTAATGGCATTCACTCCAAGTTCATTCAATCCCCTTCCTCCATCTCACACGGAATATATCTTCATATATAGCTTGATACAATTGTTGCTCCATAGGAATTGTCATTCACTACCAAATCTCAATGCATACATTTAGCTTGATGGCTTCAACCTTGAATTCATCAAATATTCTCGATGCATTGCCTATGGAAAATTCCTTCAAATATATCTCAATGAAATCATTAGTCCATAGGGATTCTCATTAATTACCAAAACCATTGTAGGATCGAAAGTATGTCTAGAGGGGGGGGGGGGGTGATTAGACTACTTAACCAAATAAAAATATCTCCTTTTCCCAATTTTAAGTCTTGGTAGATTTTAACAATTTCGCACAAGTCAAGCAATCAATCTACACATGCAATTCTAAGAGTATAGCAGCGGAATGTAAAACAATTGCATATGAAGGTAAAGGGAGGAGTTTGAGGGAGAAAACGCAATGTAGACACAGAGATTTTTGGCGTGGTTCCGATAGGTGGTGCTATCGTACATCCACGTTGATGGAGACTTCAACCCACGGAGGGTAACGGCTGCGCGAGTCCACGGAGGGCTCCACCCACGAAGGGTCCACGAAGAAGCAACCTTGTCTATCCCACCATGGCCATCGCCCATGAAGGACTTGCCTCACTAGGGTAGATCTTCACGAAGTAGGCGATTTCCTTGCCCGTTGAGGGAGTCCTGGACTAAGGGGTCCTCGGGCGTCCGGCCTGTTATCCATGGGCCGGACTGATGGGCCGTGAAGACATGAAGACCGAAGACTATGTCCGTGTCCGGACTGGACTCTACTTGGTGTGGAAGGCAAGCTAGGCGACCTATTATGAAGATTTCCTCCTATGTAACCGACCTCATGTAACCCTAGATCTCTCCGGTGTCTATATAAACCGGAGAGCATAGTCCGGATAGGACAGAGATTCATGACCATATACTCATAGGCTAGACTTCTAGGGTTTAGCCATTACGATCTCGTGGTAGATCAACTCTTGTAACACTCATATTCATCAAGATCAATCAAGCAGGAAGTAGGGTATTACCTCCATAGAGAGGGCCCGAACCTGGGTAAACATCGTGTCCCCCGTCTCCTGTTACCATCGATCCTAGACGCATAGTTCGGGACCCCCTACCCGAGATCCGCCGGTTTTGACACCGACATTGGTGCTTTCATTGAGAGTTCCACTGTGCCGTCGACATAAGGCTCGATGGCCCCTTCAATCGTCGGTGGTGGCATTGTTCAGGGAGAAACCTTTCTCCTCGGACAAATCTTTGTGTTCGGCGGCTTCGTACCGCGGGCCACCTCGCTCGGCCATCTGGAGCAGATCGATAGCTACGCCCCTAGCCATCAGGTCAGATTCGGAAGTTTGAACTACGTCGCGGACATCCGCGGGGACTTGATCTTCGACGGATTTGAGACCGCGGCAACCGCTCCCCTTCGCCCCGTTGAACATGGCTTAAACCTGTCATCGGGCCGCATCCAGGAGATAGCTCCTGTAACAAACTCCGGCATTAGATCCGGAGCAGATCAAGACGTCCGAAGATGGGAGACTCAACCCCATCACGGGGGCTACCGAGTCTGCGGCGTTGGAGCCGCGCGTAGATCCCACTTCGTACGATACCTGCATCAACGGAACCCCGGACTCGTCTCCGATATCGAGTTCCGAACCCTGCGAGCTCGCGGATACCGAACTCGATCGTTTATCGATATTCAAGTTCAGCGCCGCAGATGTCTTTCAGCACTCGCCTATGGGCGATCTACTAAGCTCACTAAAAAACCTATCCCTGGCAGATGGCTCGTCGCCGAACTATGTCCGGTTCGACCTTACGGCGGATGACGGAGAATTTTGCTTCCCACCCGCCACCCACTTCATAGCCACTGTCGAAGACCCAACCGACATGCTTGACCTCCGCCTCGAAGACATCGACGGCATGGACGATGATGTGGGGCAAGGCCAGAGCTCACTATTCGCTAGACGCAGGACGACCACTTCCTGGTATGACGTGTGTATGGTAGACACACCCAACGACGATATCGGCGATAACAAGGAGGATCCAATTGAGGATAAACCTCCTGGTACAGAATCCAAACACCGGCGCCCCCGGCGCCGCTCCAGGTCATGTTGCCCAAGAGAAAACAATACTAGCAACGGAGGTGATACTACTCCGGACAACAAAGACCCTGTTGAGGTAGGATCCGAACAGGAGGACCAGGAAAGCGGGCAAGATAGCCCCGATGAACAGGTCATGTATGGAGACTCGGAGGATAGCAATTATCTTCCCCTCTCCGAGGAAGAGGAGAGCCTCGACAACGAAGAATTCATCGTGCCGGAGAAACCTCTCGAGCAGGAGCGCTTTAAACGCTGGCTAATAGCCACAACAAGGAATCTAAGAATAAAGCAGCTGCAGCTTCAAGCAAGTCAAGATCTGCTCAATGATAAATGGACCGAGGTCCTAGCCGCCATAGAGTACGGCCCTAGTGGCCCGGACAAAAGCCACCCCAAGTGCAGGTGGCTCCCTCCACATGATGGCAAGGCGCTGGAGCCCGTTCCACCATCGAATAATGCGGCAGGTCGACCACAGTTCGGTCCGGATAAAGCAGCAGCCCAAGCAGAATACCATACGAAACAATCCGGCCGTGAGAACAAAAACAAGACGGTTCGGGAAGACAATGGCGACATCCGCCAAAGTTTAGTGGGCGGAGCAGGACAGACAAGATCGACGTACAGATCGTGGGGATATGCCCCGACCGGTTACGATGATCAATCAGCCGGACTCAACCAAGCCAACCACGCCCGAAGCCGCCAACGGCATCCAAAGGAGGTGCTTCACAGTGCGGCCCAACATAGAGGAGCCACGCACCCGCTTTGCTTCACCAACGAGGTAATGGAGCACGAATTTCCAGACGGGTTCAAACCCATCAACGTCGAATCATACAATGGAACAACAGATCCCGCAGTATGGATTGAGGACTATCTCCTCCATATCCACCTGGCTCGCGGAGACGACCTTCATGCCATTAAATACCTGCCTCTCAAGCTTAAGGGGCCCGCACGGTACTTGCTAAACAGTTTGTCAGAAAATTCTATTGGCAGCTGGGAAGATTTGGGAAACACCTTTCGTGACAACTTCCAAGGAATATATGTCCAGCCGCCAGATGCCGACGACTTAATTCATGTTGTCCAACAGCCCGGCGAGTCAGCCAGGGAGCTCTGGACCAGGTTCTTAGTCAAAAAGAACCAAATTGTCGACTGCCCGGACGTGGAAGCCCTCGCGGCCGTCAAACATAGCGTCCGGGATGAATGGCTAGCACGCCACCTCGGCCAGGAAAGACCTAAATCCATGACCGCCCTTACCGCTCTAATGACTCGCTTTTGTGCGGGAGAAGACAACTGGCTCGCTCGTAAAAGCAACAACGCCAGCGACCCGGGCACTTCTGAAATCCGAGAGGGCAACGGAAAGCCACGACTAACAGAACACAACAGTCGCAACAATAATGAAGGATTACGCGACACAACGGTCAACGCCGGATTTCACAATCCGAGAAGCCATTTAAGGCCAGCCAGGATGGACCATCCGCCCTCAACAGGATACTGGACCGACCTTGTCAGATTCACGATCACCCTGATAAGCCAGCCAATCACACCAACAGAAACTGTTGGGTCTTTAAGTAGGCAGGCAAACTTAACGTCGAATACAAGGGGAGGAAGCCACCAAGCGATAAAGACGACGGAGCGGCTCGCCAGCCGAACACCAGGGGCCAGAAACAGTTTCCCTCCGACGTTCGACCACTACCGGAGCGGAAATAGCAGTTCGGCTTCCGCCACCCACCCACTATGCTGGCAAGATTTACACCACGCGTACATCACTACGCGTTCAAGATACCATGGGCATCGACGGCAGCCCAGTACGGGCACCCCTGCAAGAATTCCCGTAACGTTTTTTATCCGTTTTCTTCACTTTTCTTTATTATAAACAGGTGACCAACAGGACAACACCTACAACGGACTCTATCAAAGTTCGGATCCGTACACTCACCTAAGGGGCTACTTCCGTTAAGGATTCCCCTCCCAGAGGACGGGCGGCGCAGACGTGCGACAGGAGGTCCAAAATAGCTTTTTGTAGACCGCACTCTTTATTTTGAGCCTGTACTATGCCCTTTTTCCTCCGTTCCCGACCCCGAGCATGTCAAATAGCCGGGTTGTGGTTTTTCTTTTTTATATATGAATTTATCATTGGCATATTGCTCCACTCCCAGTAAATTTTATCCGAGCTAATCTTAAAATACTCTTGCTACAATGAGTACGGCCGCAACGGCTGTGTCACAAGAAGCGTCTCGGCATAACATGCCAGAGGCCCGGTATGGGAACAAATGAGTCGCCAATAAAAGTCCGAACAGCTCTACAGCGTACTTCGGCGTCGCAAGTTTGGCCTTATATGCATCAGCTCCGAATCATTGTCTTTGGTCAATAGTTGGGTTGCCCGGCTCCTGTGCTTGCTACCCTACGTTCCGCTCTATCGGCTAGGGTAGTAAAGGGAGAACTACTGCGATTGTGCCCTGGCTTTGACCGGATGAGCACCTCAGTAGAGAAAGCCGAAAACTGACTGTCATGATGCGGCGAGAGCTGGTCAACCACTTGACGACTTATTCGAATCTTTAGCGATTCTCCGTGTTACACGAAGGATCTTTTTCAGATCAAAACATGTAAGGCACAATATTACGATACGCCGCATACATACCAGGGGCTATGTCGTAGCCCCACCATAAAACTCCTATGGCTAAGTGAAAGTGTTAACGCCCTATAGTCCGATTGCCTGGTTCGCCGCATTATCACCTCCTTTATGGACCAAGACGTTGGATAAAGAGTGATTCAATGCTTTTCCGAACACCCCCGTATTTCCTACGAGGGGGCTGAAGCCGACGACTGGAAAACTTTCAAATTACATTAAAACGGCCGCACAGGAGGAATACAAGCTTTCGAGCAAAAAATAGATTAACTATAAAGTTGTCTGTTACAACCCTTGTACACATCACTCGAATATTATGTCTTTCGAGCATTGACCCTCTATCAAGCGGGCGGCCTCTAGGACGTCTCCAAAATAATGCTCCGGTTCCGGACGGTCCTTGCCTTTGGGTGGACTCTTCGTCGCAACATCGATGGCCTTCATCTTCCCCCAGAATGTCTTGACTCGGGCGAAGGCCATCCGTGCACCTTCAATGCACGCCGACCGCTTCACAGCGTCGATACGCGGCACCGCGTCAGCAAGCCGCTGCACCAGGCCGAAGTAACTACTCGGAACAGGTTCAGTCGGCCACAAACGGACAACGACGTTCTTCATGGCAGCGCCGGATATCCTATGCAGCTCGGCCCACTGGGACATCTGTTCATTCAGCAACAGAGGGCGCTTCGACGCGCCAAATTGCGACCAGAAAAGCTTCTCCGTTGCATACCCCTCTTGCGCCTGATAAAACTGCGCCGCATCGGAAGAACTCTTCGGCAAGTCTAAAAAATTGTCCGGAGAACTCCATACTTGGTTAAGCTGAGCATAGTTCGGATCGCCGAACTTAGCCTGTAGCAAAAAGGGCTTGCCAGCCACAATCTCCCCAGCTTGCCGGATCTCCTCACGGGCTGCTCTGGATTCAGACCGCGCTTCTCTCGCCTCTCGTAAGGCCTTGTCAAGTTCAGCCGTTTTGGCTTCATTTTCCTTCTCAAGAAGTTTACAGCGGCCAGCCGCATTCTCTAACTCGCGCGCCATGGTGGACATTGCCTCCTTGTCCTGGCGCCGCGCGGCTTGTTCGGCCTTCAATTCAGCCGATGCCTTTTCGGCAGCCGCATTACTAAACCGGGCCTGCTCCTTGGCCCGGGCTAGCTCCGCCCGAAGGGCTTCCACGGCGGCAGCACCATCTGCATTGATGCACATTTCATATCAACCTCTCTTCAGAGTCAGGCTTACATTACAAGCATATTGGTGTAAGGAATGCTCGAAATATATACCTTGCGAGTCGTCAAGACGCCTGTTGATCAAAGCAATGTCATCCTCCGCAATATCCAGCTTTTGCTGCAGTTCGGTTACCTCCGAATTTCGGGCAGTGGCAGGAGGGGAGACAGCCTGCATTCCAAATTAAACCAAGGTTAGTAACTGAAAATATCTTTTCGATCCTCTGATCACTTCCTTTGGAAGGCGATCTGAGTCTTAGGGGCTACTGCGTACACAACAGGTGCATTCTGTCAATATTATTCAATTGGCAACATTACATCACAAACCTCAAAACCTCTTAGAAGGCTCGTAAAGGCCTCATTCAACCCGCTCTTCGCGGATACAACTTTTTCGACCACCGTAACCATTAAGGCACGGTGCTCCTCTGAAATGGACGCTCGTCGCAGCATGTCCGTCAGCGTCTCCGGCACTCCTGGGTCTTCGGACACCGCTGCCGGAGCACGACGTTCCTTTGAAGGAATCCGTGTACCCGCCTCCAGCATTGTCTCCGGCTATAAACCGGACAGTTCGGGGCCATCATTCTTGATCCCCGAACCCTGAGTGACAGAGGCACCACCTTCGGGTAGCTCCTTCCTCGTTTCCTGCGCTACTTGCCGGTTGGGAGGAGCCCTCCGGGACGATACCTCGAGATCATCCGCCCTGTTAGGCGAGGAGGCCGGAGAAGGCGTGTCACTCTCCATCATCTCCGGAAGAAGGTCTCCCGAGGAGGAGGACGATTGAGAAACACCAGACGTTAACCTGCGAGGATACACATACGTCGGAGGGTTATTTCAGTAATAAGAAAGGAATGAGGTAGGGTTAAAGTGCCCTGCTCCACTTATGGTCTGGCCGGAGGTTCGTCCTCATCATCAAGCTCAACGACGCCATCGCTTTCCCGGCTCAAGCCGCCCGACAATGGCATTTCCCTTTCTTGGAAGGCTTCCCCTCCTAACCTCCAGAAGCGGCCCTCTTCTTGCCATGAAGTGCTCCCTCCACACCTTTACCCCTGGGCAAAAGGGTTTCGGTTTCCCCGAACTCAGCGCCTAAATCGCCCTTAGGATGGGGATCTCCTCTGGGCTCCCCGCTCTCGCCCCCCTCTGTAAACACCAGGTACAGTGTCGGGATCAACATCCGCGTCAGTAGGGCGGACGCAGGGTCTTCGGGAAGGGGCGCCGGACACCAGATTAACACCGCTTTCTTTATCCAGTCCTGTATAATGGCAGGTTGTTTAGTGTCTTCTCAAGAGATGCTTGAATGAAAGGTGTGCGGGGATTGAATATTTACCGGAGTGTCCAGATGATTGCAGTCGAGGCCGACGTCTTCGGTGGTGTCCGGCCATTGCTCTCGCTCCCCGAAATATAACTTCCACATTCCTTCATGCGTAGTACCGAAGAAGTGCTGAAGAGTCCGCCGCCCTTCTGGATTGAACTCCCACATACGGAGAGGCCGCCGTTGACACGGCAGGATCCGGCGGACCAGCATTACCTGAACGACGTTCACAAGATCAATGCCCTTCTCGGTAAGGCTTCGGATGCGACCTTGCAGAGTCTGCACCTCATTAGCGGATCCCCAGTCCAACCCCTTGTTGATCCACGAAGCAAGCTGAGTCGGAGGGCCGGGTCGGAACGCAGGCGTAGCCACCCACTTGGAGCCCCGCGGCTCGTTGACATAAAACCACCCCTGCTGCCATAGTTCGGAAGACTCGGCGAAGGATCCTTCAAACCAAACCGCGCTGGCAAGCTTGTTTATTACAACGTTGCCGCACTCCGCCTGCTCCCCCTTTATCACCCGTGGCCTCACATCAAAAGTCTTGAGCCACAAATCAAAGTGCGAAGGAGTACGGAGGAAGGCCTCGCACGTGACGATGAATGCTGAGATGAGAAGAACAGAGTCCGGGGCCAGAACATGAGCCCCCGGACGAAGGGGTTAAGTGTGAACCCTAACCCATGGAGGAAGTGGGACACAAATACTACCCTCTCGCCGGATTTGGGGGTGGGAATAATCTGCCCCTTGGCAGGAAGCCGATGAAGGATTTCAGGGGTCAGGTACCTCGCTACGCGGAGCTTCGCAATATCCTCCTCCGTGATGGAAGAGGACACCCACCGGCCTGAACGGCTGGACCCGGACATGATTGGGGCTGGTGGTGATTGGAACTCGAGGGCTAGAACTCGAGGTGGCTAGGGTTGAGGAAGAAGCAAGCGCGGAAGAAAAAGACAAGTGTGGGTCCCTATATGAAGGCCCAGAATATCGAGCGTCCCCTCCTGGGTCTTGAAACTTACCTATCCCCAAAGAGTTGTACCCAGGGGACGGTTGGGTTACCCATACCTACATTATTGAAAATGCCGTGAATAAGGGGACACGATCTCTGCTTTGACAAGATGTGCCAATAAAACCGCTTCTCGAGACGTGGGGCGACGGGCTAGCCAATGGTTGGAAATAATAACCGGGCAGGCATCATACAATGTCATAAACAGTTGTCAGCAGATTGGACTCGTGGAGTATTGTATTTTCTGCAATTATATACACAGGTCCGGATACAATCGTCACATCCGAAGACTACCTTGGGGTTCGGAAGAAGGGAACCCGCCTTGCAATGCCGAAGACTACCTTGGGGTTCGGAAGAAGGGAACCTGCCTTGCAATGCCGAAGACAATCTGCGCACCGGACTCCTCTTCATTGAAGCCAGGTTCAGGGGCTACTGAGGGAGTCCTGGACTAAGGGGTCCTCGGGCGTCTGGCCTATTATCCATGGGCCGGATGATGGGCTGTGAAGACATGAAGACCAAAGACTATGTCCGTGTCCAGACTGGACTCTACTTGGCGTGGAAGGCAAGCTAGGCGACCTATTATGAAGATTTCCTCCTATGTAACCGACCTCATGTAACCCTAGATCTCTCCGGTGTCTATATAAACCGGAGAGCATAGTCCGGATAGGACAGAGATTCATGACCATATACTCATAGGCTAGACTTCTAGGGTTTAGCCATTACGATCTCGTGGTAGATCAACTCTTGTAACACTCATATTCATCAAGATCAATCAAGCAGGAAGTAGGGTATTGCCTACATAGAGAGGGCCCGAACCTGGGTAAACATCGTGTCCCCCGTCTCCTGTTACCATCGATCCTAGACGCACAGTTCGGGACCCCATACCCGAGATCCGCCGGTTTTGACACCGACACCCGTACAAACTCCTTGGTTCAACTCCACAATCTCGACAGAGGCTCCCAAGTGACACCTAACCAATCTAGGAGACACCACTCTCCAAAAGGGTAATAGACGGTGTGTTGATGATGAACTCCTTGCTCTTGTGCTTCAAATGATAGTCTCCCCAACACTCAACTCTCTCTCATAGGATTAGATTTGGTGGAAAGATGATTTGAGTGGAAAGCAACTTGGGAAAGGCTAGAGATCAAGATTTATGTGGTTGGAATGGAATATCTTGACCTCAACACAAGTGTAGGTGGTTCTCTCTCAGAAAATGTATGATGGAAGTGTAGGCATGTTCTGATGGCTCTCTCCACGAATGAAGAGTGGGTGGAGGGGTATATATAGCCTCCACACAAAATCTAACCGTTACACACAATTTACCAAACTCAGTGGGACCGAATCAGAAAACTCGGTCAGACCGATTCAGTTCAAAATGTGAACGTTAGGATTTTTGGTGGGACCAACATGTCAACTCGGTGCGACCGATTTCATTAGGGTTAGGGCATAATGTAATCTCGGTGAGACCGATTACACAAACTCGGTGGGACCGATTTTGGTAATAAGCAAACAGAGAGTTGGTCAGACAAACTCGGTGGGACCGATTCGCTCATTTCGGTTGGACCGAAACGTTATGAAGGGGAAAAAGATAGTTTGCATTGCGAACTCGGTGGGACCGATCGCTCATCTCGGTTAGACCGAAACGTTACGAAGGGAAACAGAGAGTTTGCAATCCCATCTCGGTGAGACTGAGATCCCTATCGGTGAGACCGAACTGACTAGGGTTTGTGGCAATGGCTATGTCAACAGAACTCGGTGGCGCCGGATAGAAAGTTTTGGTAGGGCCGAGTTTGACTTTTGGTTTGGGACATATGTGGATATGAGAAAGTGGTTGAGGATTTTGGAGCATATCACTAAGCATTTTGAGCAAGCAAGCAATTAAGCAACACCTCATCCCCTTTTAATAGAATTGGCTTTCCTATGGACTCAATGTGATATTAGATCATTAAAATAGAAAATGTAGAGTCTTGAGCTTGAGCCAACATGTGTCCTTAGCATTTTGAGGGGTCCACATTCCTAATCCATGCCATGCCAATCATTGAGCTTTCCTGAAATATTTATCTTGAGATAGCATTAGCACAATGAGCTATATGTTGTTAGTAATTACCAAAACCACCCAGGGATAGTTGCACTTTCAATCTCCCCCTTTTTGGTAATTGATGACAACATATAGATCAAAGCTTCGACAAATGATAATAAGATTGAAATACATCGTCGCTTTGAGAAGTATGTGATAAGCAAGAGCCCCCTAAATTTGTGCATTATTTAAAAATTGCTTTTGAATGCAAATGCACAATCGATTAGGATCATGGGTCGCTCTTCCATGTCACATCTTGTTGGAGCGCTCAAAATGATAAACATTAAAAACATGCACTCATCACCAAATAAAGTGAATGATCATAAAAGATAGTATCATCCAAGCAAGCATTAAAGTAGCATATGATCAATCACATGATCACACAAGTATCTCACACAAGCACACAATAAAAAGTTCAACCAAAAGCAAAGAAGCAAAACACTCTCTCGAAGCCTATGATCTATACATATTTCTCCCCCTTCGGCAACAAGTTACCAAAAAGTTCAAATATGCATAGTGCTATGCGTCTCTCAGGCTTGGTCTTCGGGAGGTGGTGTAGAGAGAACTCCAAGGACGAAGGCATCAGTTGATGTAGTTGGAGCTTGTGGAGTGGCTGCTGGAGGTGGCACTGGAGCTATGGCTGCTGGTGCTGATGTTTTTGCTCTTGTATCAGGTACATGCACTGCAGCAGACCTCTGTCCTCTAGGCACTCACTGAAATGCATCAATAGTTGCCTTCCCTCTCTTCTCTTCTGCTTCCTCCTGAAGCTGCTCAACTGCTGTTTGAATCTCAGTTACCTTCAGATCAAGATCATAAAATTTGGTTTCTATGATCCTCTCCAAGCTCTCCTGGCTTTGAGTCAGGGTGGCCAGGCCCTTCTCAATCCTCAGTGTAGACTGGATCAGATATGCAAATTGATCTTGCTTGCTCTTCAGGAAAACTTGAGATGCCTCTTCAACACTTGACATCTTGGAAGCTTTCTCAGCCTTTGCTTTGGCTCTCTTCTTCTGTGCTTGAGCTGATGATGGTTCCTCCTCATTCATCACTACAGTGTTTTCTTCAAAATCAGGATATAAGGGTAGATGCTCCTTATCCAACAGATATGTTCCTGTGCCCATCTTGGAGTTGATGAGCTCCTGAATGTGTGGAGCATACCGACGACTTCTCTTCTGGTCAGCAGCAGTCCTCTTGATTGTCTCTACAATCAGACTCATGACCTTGAACTTCCGAGGGACATCAAAAGGCTGTAGCAGGTTGATAGAATGCCCTCTTCTTTTTCTGGTCATCACCTGCTGCTTCACCATCATCTGATTCTATGGTGAATTTCATTGTTTCTCCTGTTGCTACCTTCCTTGACTTTGACATTGGGATCTTCCTTGCTGGTGCCTTCTTATTCATCCCTGGTTTAACTGCAGCAGCTGTGCCATACTCCTTCTTCAGTACCTTCTTATTGGAGCTTACTTCCTCCTCAGTAGCCACATAGTCCTCATCCTTTGAATCTGAGGTTCTCTTCTTCCTGGTTCTGGTGGCTGCCTTTGGCAAGTTACTTGGAGTGCTCCTGCTGCCATCATCAGAAGTGCTTGAGGGATCTGAACCCTCACTCAGCTGCACATGTTCCTCAGACCTGTTCTGACTGTCACTCTGATCCGACATCTTTGCAGACTTACTGATAGCAGACCCTGTGAATAGATGTAGATGAGGTAGAGTGGATGAGCATCACAAAGTGCAGAGATTTTGCAAAACAGATGACTTAAAAACTTAGTTTTAGTTCTCCACATAAAGCATTTCAGAGCTACCGATTTGTAAACTCGGTGATACCGAAGCAACATTTGGAACCTAAACTAGTGAACTCGGTTAGACCGAGTCACAGTTCGGTGGCACCGAGATTGCTAGGGTTTCACAGAGAATCGAACTTGGTCACATCGATTTGCATTTTTCGGTCAGACCAAAAATCCCAAGTACTATGGCCTAAGCCAAATCGGTGAGACCGATTTCTACAACTCGGTCGGTCCGAGATGAGTTCGGCGGAGACCTAACCCTAAATTTTCAAATCAAATCTAACCTAAAGGATGTTTTCAGTGGATAGAGTGTTCGCATACGTGGTAAGGATCATGGCAAAACAATGTGCTATGAATCAGAGGTAAAAGAATAGCACAAAAGTTCGAACCCATACCCTAGTGCAGCGGGTGTTCGCTACGGCGACAACGGTAGGGCAGATTTCCGTTGACAGTGATGGAAACCAGCGGCGGGAGGTCGTTAGCGGCGAGGAGACGATCCGGAGACCCGAGGAGGCAGAGCAGGACACACACGCGGGCTGAGGAGTTTGAAGAAATTTCCAAACTCTCACCCGTGGGTATATATATCCCGACCCTGTCGGTGTGACCGAGTGGAACAGCTCGGTGGCACCGAGATGCAGAATCGCAAGCGGTTACTGCACCTCGGTGTCACCAAAAAGTTCAAATCGGTTGCACCGAGATTGAAAACCTAGATCAACTTAGTGAACTCGGTGTGACCGAAGTGGATGACTCGGTCATACCGAAATGCACAAAGAGGTTTTGGAAGTTTAAGTCTATGACGAATCGGGGACTCCGAGTGCTCCTCACACAGTGACTTGATCAAACTTTGTGATGTAGCATGAATAGAGTTTGAGACGAGAAAAGCATAGATAGCTAGAGGGAGTCCTTAGGCATTCTTGTCCATCCATTTGGCAAAAGAGAAAAAACCAAACAATCAAAGCAACAAATGGATGTCCTCGAATGAGTAAAATATGCATCAAACATGCTCACACAATAAGATGGCAAATGAAATATGTGACAAAGCATGCAAAAATACTCTAGCATCTATCAAGCAGTTTGGCGATGACTAGGTCATCTATATATGAGTATATTGACTTAGGAGTCAAATGAGAACATTTGATCATAGGTGATACGTCTCCAACGTATCTATAATTTTTGATTGTTCCATGCTATTATATTATCTGTTTTGGATGTTTATGGGCTTTATTAAACACTTTTATATTATTTTTGGGACTAACCTATTAACCCAGAGCCAAGTGCCAGTTTCTGTTTTTCCCTTGTTTCAGTGTTTCGCAGAAAAGGAATATCAAACGGAGTCCAAACGGAATGAAACCTTCGGGAGAGTTATTTTTGAAACGGAAGCAATCCAGGAGACTTGGAGTGCACGTCAGGGAATCAACGAGGAGAGCACGAGGCAGGGGGCGCGCCTACCCCCCAGGCGCGCCCTCCACCCTCGTGGGCCCCTCGTGGCTCCCCTGGCCGACTTCTTTCGCCTATATATATCCATATACCCTAAAAACATCGGGGAACAGAATAGATCGGGAGTTCCGCCGCCGCAAGCCTCTGTAGCCACCAAAAACCAATCGGGACCCTGTTCCGGCACCCTGCCGGAGGGGGGGGGTCCCTCACCGATGGCCATCTTCATCATCCCGGCGCTCTCCATGACGAGGAGGGAGTAGTTCACCCTCGGGGCTGAGGGTATGTACCAGTAGCTATGTGTTTGACCTCTCTCTCTCTCCCTCTCTCTCTCGTATTCTTGAGATGGTACGATCTTGATGTATCGCGAGCTTTGCTATTGTAGTTGGATCTTATGATGTTTCTCCCCCTCTACTCTCTTGTAATGGATTGAGTTTTCCCCTTGAAGTTATCTTATCGGATTGAGTCTTTAAGGATTTGAGAACACTTGATGTATGTCTTGCCGTGCTTATCTGTGGTGACAATGGGATATCACGTGATCCACTTGATGTATGTTTTGGTGATCAACTTGCAGGTTCCGCCCATGAACCTATGCATAGGGGTTGGCACACGTTTTCGTCTTGACTCTCCGGTAGAAACTTTGGGGCACTCTTTGAGGTTCTATGTGTTGGTTGAATAGATGAATATGAGATTGTGTGATGCATATCGTATAATCATACCCACGGATACTTGAGGTGACAATGGAGTATCTAGGTGACATTAGGGTTTTGATTGATTTGTGTCTTAAGGTGTTATTCTAGTACGAACTCTATGATAGATTGAACGGAAAGAATAGCTTCATGTTATTTTACTATGGACTCTTGAATAGATCGATCAGAAAGAATAACTTTGAGGTGGTTTCATACCCTACAATAATCTCTTCGTCGTTTCTTCTCCGCTATTAGTGACTTTGGAGTGACTCTTTGTTGCATGTTGAGGGATAGTTATATGATCCAATTATGTTATCATTGTTGAGAGAACTTGCACTAGTGAAAGTATGAACCCTAGGCCTTGTTTCAACGCATTGCAATATCGTTTGTGCTCACTTTTATCATTAGTTACCTTGCTGTTTTTATATTTTGAGATTACAAAAACCTATATCTACCATCCATATTGCACTTGTATCACCATCTCTTCACCGAACTAGTGCACCTATACAATTTACCATTGAATTGGGTGTGTTGGGGACACAAGAGACTATTTGTTATTTGGTTGCAGGGTTGTTTGAGAGAGACCATCTTCATCCTACGCCTCCCACGGATTGATAAACCTTAGGTCATCCACTTGAGGGAAATTTGCTACTGTCCTACAAACCTCTGCACTTGGAGGCCCAACAACGTCTACGAGAAGAAGGTTGCGTAGTAGACATCAAGCTCTTTCTGGCGCCGTTGCCGAGGAGGTTAGCGCTTGAAGGTATATCTTTAGATCTTGCAACCGAATCTTTTAGTTTCTTGTTTTATCACTAGTTTGGTCTATAAAAGAAAACTACAAAAAATGGAATTAAGATTGCCTCATATGCTTCATCTTTTTAATGTCTTCCGTGAAAATAAGGATTCCGATAATTGTACTCAAGTGCTAGAAGAAGAATGCATTAGAATTTTTGGCACTAAATATTTGAATGATGAGCGTGATTGCAATGTTGTTAGTACGAATTCCTTGAATATCCATGATGCTAATGATATGCAAAGCTACAAGCTTGGGGAAGCTATGTTTGATGAAGATGATATTTTTTGTCCCCCAAGTTTTGATGAGCAAATTTATTATGATGAAAGCATGCCTCCTATTTATGATGATTATATTGATGAAAGTGGATTTGGAGAGGTCATGACTTTATTTAGTGATGAATCCACTATTTCGGAAGAGGTTTCAATTGATTATGAGAACAAAGTTGCTATCTATGATGATTATTGTGATGACTTGTATGCTATTAAGAATAATGATATCCATGAAACTTGTCATCATGATTTTAAATTTCAATTGGATTATGCCTCACATGATACTTATTTTGTTGAGTTTGCTCCCACTACTATTCATGAGAAGAAATTTGCTTATGTGGAGAGTAATAAAAATTCTATGCTTGTAGATCATGAAATGAATGCTTTATGTGATGGTTATATTGTTGAAATTATTCATGATGCTACTGAAAATTATTATGAGGGAGGAATATATGCTTGTAGGAATTGCAATAATAACAAGTTTCCTCTCTATGTGCTTAAAGTTTTAAAGTTATGCTTGTTTTGCCTTCCTATGCTAGTTGATTATTGTTCCCATAAATTGTTTGTTCACAAAATCCCTATGCATAGGAAGTGGGTTAGACTTAAATGTGCTAGTCATATTCTTCATGATGCTCTCTTTGTGTTTCAATTCTTATCTTGCGGGCATCATTGAAATCATCATGCCTAGCTAGGGGCGTTAAACGTTAGCGCTTGTTGGGAGGCAACCCAATTTTATTTTAGTCTCTTGCTTTTTGGTTCTGTTTAGGAATAAATAATCCATCTAGCCTCTGGTTAGATGTGGTTTTATGTTTTAATTAGTGTTTGTGCCAAGTTAAACCTATAGGATCTTCTTGGACGATAATTATTTGATCTTCCTGAAAATTCCAGAAACTTTCTGTTCACGAAAACAATTGTTTAAAATCATGAACATGATAAAATACTGATTCCAATTTCAGAAGATCAATAATCAAATTATCTAGGTCGTCCTATTTTGGTAGATTTTTCTGAGTTCCAGAAGTTTGCGTTAGTTACAGATTACTACAGACTGTTCTGTTTTTGACAGACTCTGTTTTTCGTGTGTTGTTTGCTTATTGTGATGACCCTATGGCTAGTAAAATAGTTTATAAACCATAGAGAAGTTGGAATACAGTAGGTTTAACACCAATACAAATAAATAATGAGTTCATTACAGTACCTTGAAGTGGTGTTTTGTTTTCTTTCGCTAACGGAGCTCATGAGATCTTCTGTTAAGTTTTGTGTTGTGAAGTTTTCAAGTTTTGGGTAAAGATTCGATGGACTATGGAATAAGGAGTGGCAAGAGCCTAAGCTTGGGGATGCCCAAGGCACCCCAAGGTAATATTCAAGGACAACCAAGAGCCTAAGCTTGGGGATGCCCCGGATGGCATCCCCTCTTTCGTCTTCGTTCATCGGTAACTTTACTTGGAGCTATATTTTTATTCACCACATGATATGTGTTTTGCTTGGAGCGTCATTTTATTTTGTTTTGTTTTGCTTGCTGTTTGAATAAAATACCAATATCTGAAATTATTAAATGTTAGAGAGTCTTCACATAGTTACATAATTATTCAACTACTCATTGATCTTCACTTATATCTTTTGGAGTAGTTTGTCATTTGCTCTAGTGCTTCACTTATATGCTTTTAGAGCACAGCGGTGGTTTTATTTTGAAGAAATAGATGAATTCTCATGCTTCACTTATATTATTTTGAGAGTCTTTAGAACAGCATGGTAATTTGCTTTGGCTATAAAATTAGTCCTAATGTGATGAGCATCCAATATAGGTATAATAAAAACTTTCATATAAAGTGCATTGAATACTAAGAGAAGTTTGGTACTTGATGATTGTTTTGAGATATGAAGATGGTGATATTAGAGTCATGTTAGTAGAGTAGTTGTGAATTTGAGAAATACTTGTGTTAAAGTTTGTGATTCCCGTAGCATGCACGTATGGTGAACCGTTATGTGATGAAGTCGGAGCATGATTTATTTATTGATTGTCTTCCTTATGAGTGGCGGTCGGGGACGAGCGATGGTCTTTTCCTACCAATCTATCCCCCTAGGAGCATGCGCGTAGTACTTTGTTTCGATAACTAATAGATTTTTGCAATAAGTATGAGTTCTTTATGACTAATGTTGAGTCCATGGATTATGCGCACTCTCACCCTTCCACCATTGCTAGCCTCTCTAAATACCGCGCACCTTTCGCCGGTATCATACACCCACCATATATCTTCCTCAAAACAGCCACCATACCTACCTATTATGGCATTTTCATAGCCATTCCGAGATATATTTCCATGCAACTTTCCACCGTTCCGTTTATTATGACACGCTCCATCATTGTCATATTGCTTTGCATGATCATGTAGTTGACATTCTATTTGTGGCAAAGCCACCATTCATAATTCTTTCATACATGTCACTCATGATTCATTGCACATCCCCGTACACTGCCGGAGGCATTCATATAGAGTCATATTTTGTTCTAAGTATTGAGTTGTAAGTAAATAAAAGTGTGATGATCATCATTATTAGAGCATTGTCCCAAGTGAGGAAAGAATGATGGAGACTATGATTCCCCCACAAGTCGGGATGAGACTCCGGACGAAAAAAGAGAGGCCAAAGAAGCCCAAAAAAAGAGAGAAAAAGAGGCCATAAAAAAAGAGAAGGCCCAAATAAAAAAATAAAATAAAAAATGAGAGAAAAAGAGAGAAGGTACAATGCTACTATCCTTTTACCACACTTGTGCTTCAAGTTGCACCATGATCTTCATGATAGAGAGTCTCCTATGTTGTCATTTTCATGTACTAGTGGGAATCTTTCATTATAGAACTTGGCTTGTATATTCCAATGATGGGCTTCCTCAAAATGCCCTAGGTCTTCGTGAGCAAGCAAGTTGGATGCACACCCACTAAGTTGGATGCATACCACTTTTACATAAAGCATTGTTGTGTTCACATTGTTAGGGTTGCTTTAGCTCAATTGATTAGAGTAAAGATCCCCCTAGATGTGATATCCCCCCTAAGAGGGATGACTTCATGTAGGTGTTGAAGATGTAGATGCTCAATGTTGATGTAGATCATTCGGAGCAATCCATTGGAGTGAGTTGCACTTTCAATACCTACACGAGTTAGTCCCACAAGGAACAAACAAGGATATCCATAGACATAGAGTGATGTTCACATTGGATGATGTCCATGAAAGCATTAGGTTACCTTGTCCCTTGTCTTACCAATAAGAGGGTTTTTGGCTCCTTGAACTAGTGCAAGATATGGAAGTTGTTTGCACTTGTCCTCGCCAAAATGATATGAGTGAAGTATGTTGGCGGAGTCACCCTCAAGAACTCTCTAGTTCTTCTTCGGGATCCACACCATCTTGATGGGAATCCTTGGAGTTGTAGTCGTACTTGATGAAGTAGAACTTGATGTAGTCTTGGGAACCCACTTGACCAATGCCTTAGGGGCTTCTTCAAATGCATCAATCTCCTCTTGAAGCTTGTCCTTGCCCTTTTGCTTGTGGTCTAGTGGTGGAAGATCATCTTGAGCTTGTGTTCCTTGGAAAGAAGTAGGATCATACTTCTCTTGTTGAGGAACAAACTTCGTCTTGGGGTATTGATCTTCTTCCCACTCAACTCCATTGGCATTGAACTTTCGTTCAAAACCAACACCTTGATTCTTCCGGTGTCTTCCTTGCTTGCGTACAATCTCCTCAAATTGCTTACTTCCGGCAAGGCTCTTGTAAACACCTTTCTCTATAATTCCCTTCAATAAGCTATTTTCTTGCTCAAGTGTAACTTGGCTAAGAGAATCATTAGTGGAATATCAAGAGAACTACTAGAAGCAACAACATTGGTTTTAGCATGATTATTGTTACTACTAGAAGAAGAATCTTTCTTGTTCTTGTTGCTAGATTTAACTTGTGGCATGTAAGTAGACAAGAGTAAACGCTTGGCAATGTAAGAAGAACTTTTCTTGCGAAGATCATCATTGATTTCCTTTAAGAACTCATGCTCTTGCTCAAGGTTGAGCTTTTCAAAGCGTAGCTTCTCATGAGTCTTTAAAAGTTCTCGATGATCTTCCAAGGTATTTTCATAAGCTAACTTAAGAGTGTTTAGTTCTTTAGTTAGATGCTCAATCTCCTTCTTATCATTGTCATTTGTTTTATCTTGATTAGCATGATTAATAGCAAGTTCATCATAGTTTTCATAACTAGAGTTGTCAACAAGTAAATCATCTTCTCCTAGCAAATCATCTTCATCACTATTGAAATCAACATACTCCGGGTGTGATACCTTTGGGCCTTTAGCCATGAAGCATCTTCCAATTCCTTCATTTGGTGAGTCAAATATGTCGTAGGAGTTGGTTGACACAAGTGCTAGACTGGCAACACCTTCATCTTGAGTATATTCGGATTCGGAGTGATAACTTCTTTTGGAGTGATGGTCGGAGTCGGAGCCAGATATCCATTCACCAACATGAGCTTGATGTCTTCGTTTTGTGTAGCTCTTTGATGACTTGTCCTTCCTTTCCGAATCCTTGCTTCTCCGAGAGGGTCTTCGTTCATAACGATCATCTCTACTCCTTCTCTCTCTTGGTGGTGATTCTTCTCTCCTACTCCTTTTTTTGGGAGAATCTTCTCTTCTTTTGTAGGGAGCCGTACACTCATTGGAGTAGTGTCCGAGTCTTCCACAATTGTAGCAATTTCGTTCACGACTTGAAGATATTTTGTCATTGTAGGACCTTGACTTGGAACCTCTCTCCTTGCTTCTACTCTTCTAGAACTTGTTGAAGTTCTTCACCATTAGGCTCAATTCTTCATTGAAGGTTTGTTTCTCACTTGATGATGTGGGAGCATCACAGGAGGCTTTGAAGCACCGCTTGACTTGTTGTGGAGCTCTTCCTTATCCTTAAGTGACATCTGATGAGCAACAATTCTTCCAATGAATTCCGTTGGCTTGAGATCTTTGTAATTGGGCATCATTTGGATCAATGTGCACACGGTATCATATTTTCCATCCAAGGCTCTTAGGATCTTCTTGATGATGAATTTGTCGGTCATCTCTTCACTTCCTAAGCCGGCAATCTCATTTGTGATGAGAGCAAGCCTAGAGTACATTTCAGCGACACCTTCACCATCCTTCATTTTGAACTTGTCAAGCTGACTTTGAAGCACATAAAATTTGGATTCCTTGACGGAGTCGGTACCCTCGTGCATATCAATCAAAGTATCCCAAATTTCCTTTGCATTCTCAAGACGACTGATTTTGTTGAATTCTTCGGGGCACAATCCGTTGAAGAGAATATCACAAGCTTGAGCATTGTATTGCAGCATCTTCAACTCTTCCGCGGTAGCTTCACGGTTCGGTTCTCTCCCATCAAAGAATTCACCTTGCAAGCCAATATACACAATAGCCCAAACAGCGGGGTTATGTCCAAGAATATGCATTTTCATCTTATGCTTCCAACTAGCAAAATTAGTACCATCAAAGTAAGGACTTCTATGGTGGTAATTTCCCTTGCTAGACGCCATACTCTCCTATGTTGTGAAACCAAGGCTATGATCACCAAAAGCTATGGAAATCAAGGCAAATGGAGACCAAAGCTCTGATACCACTTGTAGGATAGAAAGTATGTCTAGAGGGGGGGGGGTGATTAGACTACCTGACCAAATAAAAATCTCTCCTTTTCCCAATTTTTAGTCTTGGCAGATTTTAACAATTTCGCACAAGTCAAGCAATCAACCTACACATGCAATTCTAAGAGTATAGCAGCGGAATGTAAAACAATTGCATATGAAGGTAAAGGGAGGAGTTTGAGGGAGCAAACGCAATGTAGACACGGAGATTTTTGGCATGGTTCCGATAGGTGGTGCTATCGTACATCCACGTTGATGGAGACTTCAACCCACGAAGGGTAACGGTTGCGCGAGTCCACGGAGGGCTCCACCCACGAAGGGTCCACGAAGAAGCAACCTTGTCTATCCCACCATGGCCATCGCCCACGAAGGACTTGCCTCACTAGGGTAGATCTTCACGAAGTAGGCGATCTTCTTGCCCGTACAAACTCCTTGGTTCAACTCCACAATCTTGACGAAGGCTCCCAAGTGACACCTAACCAATCTAGGAGACACCACTCTCCAAAAGGGTAATAGACGGTGTGTTGATGATGAACTCCTTGCTCTTGTGCTTCAAATGATAGTCTCCCCAACACTCAACTCTCTCTCATAGGATTGGATTTGGTGGAAAGATGATTTGAGTGGAAAGCAACTTGGGAAAGGCTAGAGACCAAGATTTATGTGGTTGGAATGGAATATCTTGACCTCAACACAAGTGTAGGTGGTTCTCTCTCAGAAAATGTATGATGGAAGTGTAGGCATGTTCTGATGGCTCTCTCCACGAATGAAGAGTGGGTGGAGGGGTATATATAGCCTCCACACAAAATCTATCCGTTACATACAATTTACCAAACTCGGTAGGACCGAATCAGAAAACTCGGTCAGACCGATTCAGTTCAAAATGTGAACGTTAGGATTTTCGGTGGGACCGGCATGGCAACTCGGTGGGACCGATTTCATTAGGGTTAGGGCATAACGTAATCTCGGTGAGACCGATTACACAAACTCGGTGGGACCGATTTTGGTAATAAGCAAACAGAGAGTTGGTCAGGCAAACTCGGTGGGACCGATTCGCTCATTTCGGTTGGACCGAAACATTACGAAGGGGAAACAGAGAGTTTGCATTGCGAACTCGGTGGGACCGATCGCTCATCTCGGTTAGACCGAAACGTTACGAAGGGAAACAGAGAGTTTGCAATCCCATCTCGGTGAGATTGAGATCCCTATCGGTGAGACCGAAGTGACTAGGGTTTGTGGCAATGGCTATGTCAACAGAACTCGGTGGCGCTGGATAGGAAGTTTCGGTAGGGCCGAGTTTGACTTTTGGTTTGGGACATATGTGGATATGAGAAAGTGGTTGAGGATTTTGGAGCATATCACTAAGCATTTTGAGCAAGCAAGCCATTAAGCAACACCTCATCCCCTTTCAATAGTATTGGTTTTCCTATGGACTCAATGTGATCTTGGATCACTAAAATACAAAATGTAGATCTTGAGCTTGAGCCAACATGTGTCCTTAGCATTTTGAGGGGTCCACATTCCTAATCCATGTCATGCCAATCATCACTACTAGGAAAAGGGCTATAGATAATATGGACACTAATGGTGCACCACACATGTGGTGCGCCACTACTATATACTAATGGCGCACCATGTGTTGGTGCGCCATTAGTGTCCAAATACTAATGGCGCACCACATCCACGGTGCGCCACTAGTAAATTTTTTTTCAAAAGTACTAATGGCGCACCGGGGGATAGTGCGCCATTACTAGTTTTAACTAGTAATGGCGCACCAATAAGAGATGCGCCATTGCTATCTATACGTATGGCGCACCCCCTACCAGTGCGCCATTGCTATCACCCCTTATCCCCTCCCTCTAGTCACGTTCTCTCCCCTCCCCTTCCTCCTGACACACCCACCCACCTCCCTCGACTTCGATCTAGATCGGGAAGCCCCGGCCACTGACTCCTCGTCGCCGCCGCCACGAACGCCGGCCATTTCCCGCAAGACCCAGCGGCGCGTAGCACGCCCCTTTCCTCCCCTCCCCCAGCGCCTTCCACGCATCCGGCGCTCGCGGCCTCCAGTCTCACCCGCGGCTAGGGTTCCGCCCCCTGTCCATTTTTCTGGAGGTCGGGCATGGCGCGGGCGGGCCAAGCGCCAGAGACGAGGGCGCCGGATCCGGGGGCAGGGCTCCCTTCTCCTCACGCTGCAGCCGCTGGCCTCCTCCTACTCGAGGAGGAGGAGCAGGAGCAGGTGGGGCGCACCTAGCCCCCAATGTCGCCGCCGTCGAGGGCTTCTACGACCTGGATCCCGACCTCCACGACGCCGTCGTCCAGCAACTCGAGGTCAAGGTGCTCCCCCTTCTCTGTTTGATTCGGTCCAGCAGCCGCGGATGTGGATGTGGGTTCCTCACGCCTCTCTGTCTGCCCTGTTCGTGATGTGCTGCAGGAGAAGTCCACTCACGCGATGTGCCCGTCCATGGAGAGGAGCAGCAACAGCTCCAGGTCGATTTTCTCCTCCACTCCTCTCTCGTTTTGAAATCCTAGGCTGGCTTGGGTTACCTCATGTGCTTACTTGCTTTCTATTTGCTTGCTTGTTGCTGCTCTTACTCATGGCCGTCCAGATTAGCTAGCATTCTTAGGCAGCCTATGGTGGTCACTGTTTTTCTCATGTGATTCAACTCTACAAATACTCTGCCTGTTTAAAGTCTGAAACAAATTGCTTGGTTTGCTGCTGGTCTGAATCCACTCACATGCTTGACAGAATTCAAGTTGCTGCTATTGCTGTCACACCCTAGTGCTTATAATGAGATAAACATCGTTGCATTGTTTGCTTGCTTGCTGCCTCAAGAATACATTCCCCATGAACACATTTTTTTAATTTGACTGTACATTCAAATGAAGCCTTTGTTAAGTATACACTGCAAAATTCAGTTAACAGTAGCCTAACTGAATTTTCTGTTTCTGAATTTATAAACTCACTTTATATTCAGTTTATAAATTAACAGTAGCTTCAAAATTAAGTATCATTCGCATGGATCAACTGTTATTTTATTTTGTGGAGGATAAAGTTCAGATCATGAATAATGGCATTACAAGTGAACTTGGCACAATTACACATGTCCTGAACCTCATAGAATCTGACACTAGCAAGTCTTCATTGGCATGCAAGTACTACTTTTACATTGTCATGACAGGAACAATTAATTTGACATGTATCATTGGTACTGCTAAAACATTTCGTTCATGTTTCAACAAATTTGGTGAAGACTGCTAAAATATATGACCAGGAACAATTAATTTGTTGTGTTTTAACATATCTTGCCACTACTCTGTAGTTAAAGCACAACGTGAGGCTGCAGCAGAAGCTTGAGGAATGCAGGGGCTAATGATAGTACTCATCAACCAAAATTACCGGCGTTGTCAACCATGCTTTGAACTTTTGGAGATCAAGCTGTACGGTTGTACCATGAAGATTTTTGGTAACTACCTCAACTCTCATGAGATGATTAGCTTAGAAAATCAAAATATTTTCTCATTAATTTCAGCTCTTCTGATGAGGCACATAGTTTTGTGCTTGGGGTGCTCAGAAAGAATAGGATGCTTTCTTTTTTATACATCTCGTGTGCTTATCCTTGTCTCAGAACAGAAAGGAAAAAAGAATACTTGGTCTTTACATGGAAAGGACGCTCCTATGGTTATTGTGATCTCAAAGTTTGCATAATTTCTTCTAATGTTTTATTTACTCTTTTACTGGCTTCCCTGTCTTTGCTTTTTTATTTGTGGCGCTTAGTTGCTCACCTGGCATGCTCTGTTACCCAAGCTGCAGTTTAAGGATTCAAGTGGCGATTGCAACCCAAAACATTGCGAAGCATCTGCTGCCAGAGGCTTCATTATGCACACCTTTTCTTTTTTACAAAATGGAGTCTGATCTGTTGTCATCACATCAACAGGTATGCCTACATCACCAATGTTTCTATAGTGACATTTATTCACACACAAATGAAGATATTCTAAGGTTAGAACGAACATCACCTTCAGCACCTGGTGTGTATCGTAGTTGGATGACAGCAGATTGCGCAGTGGGCCTCTCGGCGGTGTGAAAATCCGGCAAAAGAAATCACCTGATCATATATTTGATTATACTTCTGACTGCTCAATCATATATAAAGAATAGAATATAATGGACAAACCAGGTGATATTGCCGTGGGTGTCCTAGATGGGGTGTGTTCTGCATTAAGAATAGTAGATGTAGCTTTCTTATGAGCCCTGTTTAGTGCATACCTCTCCCTTTCCCTTTGTCTCTTCAACTCTTTAGGACCTGCCATTTGGCCTACGTGGACGAAATCTTTACGTAGGCTCGAGTTGGTGATATATTTAAGTTACTTACCTGAGTTGGTGATGTTGAATAGGTTCTCAAATGGGGTCTCTAAGTTGTCACGCTGAGTCGTAATTATTGACATTTTCCTTGTTACAAAATGAGCTCCGGTTTGATTAGAAGGAATTTGGATCATGAAATGGAGCCTGATCGGACGTCATCACATCAACATTTATGCCTATACCACCAATGTCAGTACAGTAACATTTTTTCACACACAAATGGAGTCCCAAATTCGTTAGGATGAGAGGATGCCATATGCAATGTCTCAATCAGGATCTTAGTGTTCCCAATCATGGTTGTTGTACATGAAAGATTTACTTGAGCCATAAACAGGATGGTTGCGGGAGAAAAATAAGTACAATGATTTGGTGTTTTCAATGCTTTGAACCGATGAGAATTCTTCAAGCCTACCTATAGCCACTAGGGCTCCTATCAAAATTCATTTCCATTATTATCTTACTCATACAATATTCACACCATGTAATTCTGGAAATATATGCTCATATCTAGTTCTGCATAAAAATGACAATATTTACATGTTATAAATAGTTTGTTTGTCTTTCTGTTTATTTTGTTACATTTTGCAGGGATAAAGAGAAGAAAAAGAAGAAAAGATTACTAGAAGATTAGTTTTAGGATTTTCTTTTATTTCCTTGCAATTTTCCTTTTATTGGAAACTTGTAAAGACATTGTAATATTCTTACTATAATAAAAATTATGATTCTATTTCATTTTTTGTTTTTAAATTATTTTTCCTTATAGGTTGTTTTCTGTAAATTTAGATTTTTTTGTTTTCCAAATACATTACTAGTGGCGCATTTAAGCCCTTATTAGTGGCGCACCTTCCTTTATTACTAGTGGCGCACCTATAAGGTTATTAGTGGCGCACCTGGAGGGAATACCAGTGGAGCACCGAATGGTATACTAATGGCGCACCACATGGTGCGCCATTAGTATCTGGTATACTAATGGCGCACCACAGGTGCGCCATTAGTAATAAAATATAATGGCGTGCACTAGTAGAAAAAGGGGCTTTTACCCAGGTTCATAAGGGCCTTTAGTCCCGGTTCTGGAACCGGGACTAAAGGGTCGTTACTAATGCCCTAGCCCTTTAGTCCCGGTTCTTACACGAACCGGGACTAAAGGCCGTCCACGTGGCCGGTGCGGGGAGCCCAGGCAGGAGGGCCTTTGGTCCCGGTTGGTGCCACCAACCGGGACCAATAGGCATCCACGCGTCAGCACCTGGCAGGAGCTGAGGTTTTTGTTTTTTTTGAAAGGGGGTGGTTTAGGGGTTTTGGGGGGTTAATTTAGGTGTTTCATATATTGTGTTAGCTAGCTAATTAATAGAGAGAAGTATCCTCTCTTATCTCCGTGCTTTGTCGACGCTACGTACTATATACGTATGGAGAGGAGTAGACACGCTAGCTAGTAATCAAATGAAGGAAACAGAAGATCGTCATGAACATATATATATGCATACAGAGAGAAGTGATATCGACCACCTCTCCTTCTCCAAGATATTGGTCGAACAACAAGTTCTCGTATATCTATCCGACACTACCGGCTACATATATACAATAATTATCTCTTACAATACAATCTCCTAATTATATTGTAGGACCACAGGGTCCACATAGTATTCTCCGTTTTCAGCGATCACGTGGTCAAGGAAGAATGCCGCCAATTCCTCTTGAATTCCTCGCATACGATCTGGTGCTAGGAGTTCATCCCGCTTCCAAAAAATCTAATTTGAAGAAGGGGGTCAATACATATATATATATATATATATGAATAAATGAAACTCAACACAAATGATGGTAATAAAATAAAATTGTGAATATTATTGCTTACGCACTTCATAGTGTTCTTCAGTGTAGCCCCGCTCACAGGTATGGTAGCGGATGGACTCGCAAATGTAGTATCCACAGTAATTATTCCCGGGTTGCTGCCACAATCACTTTACAAGAAATAGAGGTCAATCAAACTGATAAGCAAGCATGCTAAATGGTATTGATCAAACTAGCGCTTGAATCACTAGGAGATGCGCGGAACATGCTACTATAGTACTTACTTTTGGGTGTCTAAATTGCAGCTGGTTCGGCAGTCCCGGGGCTTTTGAGGTGGATTTTCTCCAAACCCTGCCAGACAAAGAAAACAATTACTTGATATCAGGAAATGAACAAAGTTGCTGATATGGTGGATAATGATCGATTTAACTTACTTCTGGAGCATTTGAGTCATGTTCGCATAGTCCTGGGGATCTTTTCGTCTCGAGTCTAAGACGGTTACTACTCCCGGCTCAAGCTTAATCTCTAGGAGAATATAGTGGAAGCTGCGCATGCATGCATAAGTCATCAATTACATTACCATAACCTGGACTAATAAAGGGAAACCGAATATGCAGAAGACAGTAACACTCACTTGAAGTTGTAAGGAAAGAGTATTATATCTTTGTTTTGATTTATTACCAACGATTGTAGCAAGTTGGCCTCGGCTTCTTTGGCATGAAATTTAACCTGATAATCATCTATGAGATTTGTGTTAATGAACCCAATATCACCGATTTGTCTTTTCTTCAATTCGGCGATCTTCGATCTGCATAATATAGTGAGGATAAGTATAAATACATGTAATGAAACAGCTGACCTATATAGAGAGACTTAATGACAGAAGTAGTACTACTTACAGACAGTAGCAAGTGATCGTTGTTTTATCGAGGGACATTAGATTGTAAAACTGGAAGAAATCCTCAAATGGAACATTCAGCAGTTCAATTCCAACGAGGTCATGCTCCGGTTTAACTCTCAGCGTTAAAGTACTTATCCCATCAGACTCTCTGCAGGTTTTCAAGTACCAATCATGTAGTCTTCGCATCATCGTGCTTAGAGATTTGACATCTTTGACGAGAGGCTTCCCGTAATGGTATTTGTGTTCGTCCACCTCCATGATTTCATAATGTACATCGTCGGGCAGGTAATCTCCAAGATCGGTATAACCGGGCACCATACCCGGATCATTAGCGACGATGTCTTTTGACACCTTGAGCGGGGGGCACGATTGGTTCTCTTGTTCGCCGAGATGGGCAATTTTTTTCCCAGCTCGTCATTCTTTCATCCTTTTATCACTGACAGTACTTCCCGACCGCTCCGCTTCGGCATATGCCTTTGCAAGAACGCGCTCATAGTTGCCTTTTGGCGGAGACTTTGGTGGTTTTGTCAGGGCAGCCAGAGTGCGCTTTGCTTTCACCGGATCTACCTTCTCCTCCGGAGGTGGATGTTTCTTTGCTTTGACCCCTTCAAAGAAGTTCTTCACTTCGGCTCGCACGATCTTCGCGTTCTCCTCCTCGGTCCTCTCATATGGTAACTTCTCTGGAGTCTTCACAGAAGGACCGAATCTGTATTGCCTCCCGCCTCTGGCAGCTGTATTGCTAGACGCCGGCAGAGCAGACGGAGCGGCTGCGGCTGTCTTCTTTCCTTGCTTACGAGGCGGAGGAGAAGGACTACGACGCGCCGGAGCAGCCGCAGCAGCGGCGGGTCTCTTCCGCCCTTGCTGACGAGGCGGAGAAGGAGGAGGCTGGCTGCTCTGGCGCGCCGGCGCTGGCGGAGAAGGAGGCGGAGTGCCGCCACGTGCCGGAGAAGGAGGCTGAGTGCCCTGATCACTCGTCGGAGGAGGAGGAGGAGGAGGAGGTGGAGTGCCCTTACTCGCCGGAGCCGTCCAGTTCGGAAGCTTGATGAGCTCCTTCCGCCATAGGCATGGAGTCTTTAGAGCTAAACCCAGCCGAGTCTCCCCTTCACCGGTAGGGTGGTCAAGCTGGAGGTCCTCAAATCCCTCCGTTATTTCATCCACCATCACCCTAGCATATCCATCTGGAATCTGCCGGCAGTGGTAGGTTGCGCCGGGTTCAGTAGGTAAAACGGAGCCAACAGCCGCCTTGACTTTCAAGTTCTGCCATTCCGCCATAAGGTGGCAATGTTGAGACTCCGTGATAGCATCCACGGGGTAGCTAGGAGTAGCCGCATGCTCCAGCTGAGGCAGCTCGGTGGAAGCCACGCTGCTTCTACGCTGAGATGGCGGTGTAGCTTGGGGGGCAGTTTCGGCATCTCTATTGCTGTCTCGTTCCTCTAGCACTTGAACCCTTTCGTGCAGACGCTGAATTTGGATCTGCTCCACTTTTTTCCTCCTCTCCTGGGTTTTGTAACCGCCCGCGTCCGAAAAACCAGCCTTCCACGGAACGGAGCCTGGCGTGCCTCGTGTCCGTCCAGGGTGCTCAAGATTCCCGAGGGCCATTGTGAGCTCGTCGTTCTCTCTGTCTGGAACGAACGTCCCTTGCTGCGCTGCATCGATATAGTGCTGAATCTTCTTGACGGGTATTGCAAGTTGCTCGTCCGACCAACGACACCTCCCTGATACAGGGTCCAAGGTTCCGCCAGCCCCGAAGAACCAAGTCCGGCAATGGTCTGGCCAGTTCATTGTCTGTGGTTCGATCCCTTTATCAAGCAGATCCCTCTCAGACTTGGCCCACATAGGCCGGGCTTTGAGGTAGCCACCTGACCCCGTGCGATGGTGAAGCTTCTTCTTCGCAGCATTCATCTTGTTTGTCGCTGACATCTTCTTACTCTTTTCCGATGTCTTGTGGGCCACAAATGCGGGCCAGTGATCTCTGATCTTCTCATACCGGCCGATGAATTCAGGTGTCTCTTCTTTGTCGACAAACGTTTTCAGATCATTCTTCCACCTCCTGAATAGGTCTGCCATGTTCTTAAGAGCATGAGACTTGATTAATTGCTCTTTAACTGGCTTCTCCGGATCCTCCTCTGGCGGTAGGGTGAAATTTGCCTTCAGCTCAGTCCAAAGATCATCTTTCTACATATCATTGACATAAGACACCTCAGGGTCTTCCTTCTTAGGCTTATACCATTGGTGGATGCTGATCGGGATCTTGTCCCTAACTAGAACCCCGCACTGAGCAGCAAAAGCATCCTTTGTCCGGAGGGGTTCAACCGGTTGGCCGTCGCGCGTGATTGCTGTGATCTCAAACCTTTCATCCGAGCGCAACTTTCTCTTTGGGCCTCGTCTCTTTACCGCAGTTGTGCTCGATCCGGAGGGCTAGAAAAAAGAAGAAAGACGAGTGTTAATTAATATGTGTACATACCAAAACAATGAATGCATCAATTAGCTAGTCAGCACAGGCTTAACTAATATATTTACCTGGCCGGACTCTGTTCGGTCACCGGAGCCGTCACCACGGGCTCCTTCTTGCACCAGCATTGGGTCACCGGAGCCATCATAATCATGTCTTTCCTCCTCCACTCTTCGATCACCGCAGCCTGCTTCTTCACCCTGTTCTTCCAGACCATCATTGTCGTTAAGATACGACAAGATATCACCTCCGGCTAAGATTATGTCCCCCAACACATCTTCTGCTTGCTCATCTCGTCCGTGCTCCATTGTTTCTGCAAATATTACAACATGGCAATTATTACACAAACATGACAGCAGGTGGATATATTAGTGCAAACGTAGACCAAGCTTATTCCGGGTTTGGGGTGGCCTAGGCAACGCTTCAAGGGTAGGGGCGCGGCGGGAGGGGGTAGGAGACCGACATCGTTTTTTTCTAGGGTTTGGGTGTCCTCGAGAGTTTTGGTCGAGCGACAGGGCCGGGGGGTGCTCCCGTGGTATAAGTTATCACGGTCGAGAGGGGGTATACATATCGACCGTCCATCATGTCGAAGTTATCTGGGAGGGAGTTATATATATCGACAACGACGACATACATACACGGGAAAATAATGTTATCGGGGAGGGGGTATATATCGACCCCCCCCACGTGTTGAAGTTATCGGGAGGGGGTTTTATATCAACAACGACGACATACATACACGGGAAAATAATGTTATCGAGGAGGGGGTATATCGACCCCCCCTCGTGTTGAATTTATCCCCCCTCGTGTTGAAGTTATCGGGAGGGGGTAATATCGACAACGACAACATACATACACGGGAAAATAATGTTATCGGGGAGGGGGTATATCGAGCCCCCCCCACGTGTTGAAGTTATCAGGAGGGGGTTATATCGACAACGACGACATATATACACGGGAAAATAATGTTATCGGGGAGGGGGTATATCGACCCCCCCTCGTGTTGAAGTTATCCCCCCTCGTGTTGAAGTTATCGGGAGGGGGTAATATCGACAACGACAACATACATACACGGGAAAATAATGTTATCGGGGAGGGGGTATATAGACCCCCCCCCACGTGTTGAAGTTATCAGGAGGGGGTTATATCGACAACGACGACATATATACACGGGAAAATAATGTTATCGGGGAGGGGGTATATCGACCCCCCCTCGTGTTGAAGTTATCGGGAGGGGGTAATATCGACAACGACAACATACATACACGGGAAAATAATGTTATTGGGGAGGGGGTATATCGACCCCCCCACGTGTTGAAGTTATCAGGAGGGGGTTATATCGACAACGACGACATATATACACGGGAAAATAATGTTATCGGGGAGGGGGTATATTGACCCCCCCTCGTGTTGAAGTTATCCCCCCTCGTGTTGAAGTTATCGGGAGGGGGTAATATCGACAACGACAACATACATACACGGGAAAATAATGTTATCGGGGAGGGGGTATATCGACCCCCCCCCACGTGTTGAAGTTATCAGGAGGGGGTTATATCGACAACGACGCATATATACACGGGAAAATAATGTTATCGGGGAGGGGGTATATCGACCCCCCCTCGTGTTGAAGTTATCGGGAGGGGTATATATCGACGACGACAGACCCGATAAAACATAAGAAAACGAAGAAGAAATAAAAAGAGGAGAGAAGAAGAAAGGAATAGAGGAGAGGATTGAAGAAAAAAAAGAAGAAAAAAAAAGAAGAAAAAAAAGAGGAGAAGAAGAAAGGAATAGAGGAGAAGAAGAAAAAATAGAATATATTCTATTTTTTCTTCTTCTCCTCTATTCCTTTCATCTTCTCCTCTTCTTTTTCTTCTTTTTTCCTCTTCTTATTTATATCTCCTCTTCTTCCTCTCCTCTTCTTCTTTCTTTCCTCTTCTTATTTTCTTCTTTCCTATCCTTCTTTTTCTTCTTCTTCCCTTCCTAGCTAGATATATAAAACTTTTCTAAAATCGTAACTTTTGCATATATAAAACTTTTCCATGTGGATCATCATTTCTCATATATATCGAATATATATCCATTGTCATATATAAAAACTTTCTATATATGAACAAAAAACTTTCTATGAACAAAAACACATTTTTGACATATATATTCATACATTTTGAACATCTACATACATACATTTTTTTTCACATATACATTATAGCCACATACACATATACATCACATATGAACAAAAAAATTAAACTAATAAAAATAAAAAAAACAGAGCCGGGGCGGCGGCTCTCACAGCGGGGGCGGCTAGGACGATGGCGACAGCGGGGGAGGGGGCGGCGAGGGCGCCGGCGCACGGGGCCGGGACGGGGCGGGGGCGGTGAGGGCGCCGGCGAGCACGCGCGGGCCGGGCAGGGGGGCTCGGGGCGCCGAGGCGGCGCGCGCGAGCAGGGGAGCACGAAGTGGGGCGGCGCGTGGGGGCAGGGCGACGACGACGAGCACTGGGCGGCGACGCGTCGAGGCAAGGGCGCGGGGCGACGGCGATGAGGAGCGGGCAGCGACGGCGAGCACGGGCAGCCTGGCGGCGTCGGGGGCAACTGGCGAGGTATGTCGAAAATTTCCTAAGTGTGGACTTATATAGCAAATCCTTTAGTCCCGGTTCGTGGCACCAACCGGGGCTAAAGGTAGGCATTAGTCCCGGTTGGTGCCACCAACCGGGACCAAAGGCCTCTTTTCGGCAGCCCAAAGGGCGGGAAGCGGCGGCCTTTGGTCCCGGTTGGTGGCACCAGCCGGGACTAAAGGGCGGGGCATTGGTCCCGGTTGGTGCCACCAACCGGGACCAAAGGCCTCTTGCTGCCCGCGTCGCAGCCAAAAGTTTAGTCGCACCTCGCTAGTTGAGAGGGGCTCGGAGTGGTTTATAAGCCCCGCTGCAGCTGCCCTCTCGAGCTCCTCTCAAATGCAGGCTTACGGGCCTAATCTCACACTATGCTGTCTGTTGGGCCTTCTGCGGGCCTGAATCCTGGCCCAGGTTGGGTTTCTAGTCGTATTCAGGCCGTGGAGGCCCAATAGGTGGCAGTTTTTTAAATTTTTTGCATTATTTATTTTCTTTTGTTTTTTGCTTTATTTTTTAATTCTTTTTGCTTTTAGGTCAGCAAAATTATAAACTGTCTGTTAGTGCCATTAGTTTTAGAAAACATATAAACTTTTATTAGTGCCATTAGTTCTTTATGAAAATTCTTTTTGCTGTATTTCGTTTTTTTATTTTCTTTTTTGCTATATTTATTTTGTTTTATTTCTACTTACAACAAAAAACTTATTTATTTTGTTTTATTTTGTTTCTAATTACTTATTTATTTTACTTTATGATAATTCTTTCTGCTATTAAAGTTTCTATCAAAAAAAGTTCTTTATGAAAATTCTTTTTGCTTTTAATGATTGAAAATAAAAAAGAGGCGCAATGCGCGTTGATTTGCTTCAAGCCTTTCGGAATAGTGTAGACTGCACTGCACATAGCTCGATGCAGTCTACCTTATTCCTCAAGGCTTGAAGCTAAGCAACGTGAGCATTGCGCCTCTTCTTCATCGTCTCTGCACTCAGGGCTTATAAACCGCTCCTAGTGCCTCTCAGCTAGCGAGGTGGGACTAAAAAACTGCTTAGCTAGTAAGAAACTCTAGTACCGGTTCGTGCCACGAACATGTACTAAAGGTGCTCGTGGGGCCACAGCCTCATTAGTACCGGTTCGTGGCACCAACAGGGACCAAAGGGTGGAATTGGTCCCGGTTCGTGCCACCAACCGGGACCAATGGCCTTGCACAGCGGCGTGGTGGTGAGTTTAGTCCCACCTCGCTAGCTAAGAGAGAGCCGCACCTGTTTATAAGGTGCGGTGCGCCTGAGCTGTCGAGCTCCTCTCTAAAGCAGGCTTACGGGCCTAACCTCTCTGCACTCAGGGCTTATAAAGCATTTCAAATGAACTCTGAAAAGGTTGAAAGTTGGCATGGTATCATCATTTCATCCACATAGCATGTACAAGAAAGTTGAGAGGGTTGCGGCAAAAACTAGATGCACTTCTTGTACAAAACGGACAATGGTATCATACTCGTCTATTACAAAGTTGGCATGCTATCATCATAATAGTTGCGGGAGAAAGTCTTCACTTTTTCTTCGCTTGTGTCATTTGCTTATTGCGCCGTAACCATGGATAATCTTCATCGTTTATCAGGATGCTTGGGTCAGCCTTGACTTTGAAGGGAGGAATTTCATGAAACTTTTCATAATCTTCAGACATGTCTGTCTTGCCCTCCACTCCCACAATGTCCCTTTTTCCTGAAAGAATTATGTGGCGCTTTGGCTCATCGTATGATGTATTCGCTTCCTTATCTTTTCTTTTTCTCGATCTGGTAGACAGGTCCTTCACATAGATAACCTGTGCCACATCATTGGCTAGGACGAACGGTTCGTCAGTCTACCCAAGATTGTTCAGATCCACTGTTGTCATTCCGTACTGTGGGTCTACCTGTACCCCGCCTCCTGACAGATTGACCCATTTGCACTTAAACAAAGGGACCTTAAAATCATGTCCGTAGTCAAGTTCCCATATGTCCATTATGTAACCATAATATGTGTCCTTTCCCCTCTCGGTTGCTGCATCAAAGCGGACACCGCTGTTTTGGTTGGTGCTCTTTTGATCTTGGGCGATCGTGTAAAATGTATTCCCATTTATCTCGTATCCTTTGTAAGTCAATACAGTCGAAGATGGTCCCCTGGACAACGAGTACAACTCATCACAAACAGTGGTGTCACCTCTGAGACGTGTTTCCAACCAACTGCTGAAAGTCCTGATGTGTTCACATGTAATCCAGTCGTCACACTGCTCCAGGTGTTTGGAGCGCAGACTGTTCTTGTGTTCATCGACATACGGGGTCACCAAGGTAGAGTTCTGTAGAACTGTGTAGTGTGCTTTAGACCAAGAATATCCGTCCCTGCATATTATTGAGTTCCCCCCTCCAAGCATGCCTTTTCCAGTCAGTCTCCCCTCATACCGCGATTTAGGGATACCTATCTTCTCAAGGCCAGGAATGAAGTCAACACAAAACCCAATGACATCCTCTGTTTGATGGCCCATGGAGATGCTTCCTTCTGGCCTAGCGCGGTTACGGACATATTTCTTTAGGACTCCCATGAACCTCTCAAAGGGGAACATATTGTGTAGAAATACGGGCCCCAGAATGACAATCTCGTCGACTAGATGAACTAGGACGTGCGTCATGATATTGAAGAAGGATGGTGGGAACACCAGCTCGAAACTGACAAGACATTGCGCCACATCACTCCTTAGCCTTGGTATGATTTCTGGATCGATCACCTTCTGAGAGATTGCATTGAGGAATGCACATAGCTTCACAATGGCTAATCGGACGTTTTCCGGTAGAAGCCCCCTCAATGCAACCGGAAGTAGTTGCGTCATAATCACGTGGCAGTCATGAGACTTTAGGTTCTGGAACTTTTTCTCTAGCATATTTATTATTCCCTTTATATTCGACGAGAAGCCAGTCGGGACCTTCATACTGAGCAGGCATTCAAAGAAGATTTCTTTCTCTTCTTTCGTAAGAGCGTAGCTGGCAGGACCTTCATACTGCTTCGGAGGCATGCCGTCTTTTTCGTGCAAACGTTGCAGGTCCTCCCGTGCCTCAGGTGTATCTTTTGTCTTCCCATACACGCCCAAGAAGCCTAGCAGGTTCACGCAAAGGTTCTTCGTCACGTGCATCATGTCGATTGAAGAGCGGACCTCTAGCTCTTTCCAGTAGGGTAGGTCCCAAAATATAGATTTCTTCTTCCACATGGGTGCGTGTCACTCAACGTCATTCGGAACAGCTAGTCCGCCGGGACCCTTTTCAAAGATTACGTGTAAATCATTGACCATAGCAAGTACGTGATCACCGGTACGCATGGCGGGCTTCTTCCGGTGATCTGCCTCGCCTTTGAAATGCTTGCCTTTCTTTCGACATTGATGGTTGGTCGGAAGAAATCGACGATGGCCCAGGTACATATTCTTCCTGCTTTTGTCCAGGTATATACTTTCAGTGTCATCTAAACAGTGCGTGCATGCGTGGTATCCCTTGTTTGTCTGTCCTGAAAGGTTACTGAGAGCGGGCCAATCGTTGATGGTTACAAACAGCAACGCGTGCAGGTTAAATTCCTCCTGTTTGTGCTCATCCCACGTACGTACACCGTTTCCAGTCCACAGCTGTAAAAGTTCTTCAACTAATGGCCTTAGGTACACATCAATGTCGTTGCCGGGTTGCTTAGGGCCTTGGATGAGAACTGGCATCATAATGAACTTCCGCTTCATGCACATCCAAGGAGGAAGGTTATACATACATAGAGTCACGGGCCAGGTGCTGTGATTGCTGCTCTGCTCCCCGAAAGGATTAATGCCATCCGCGCTTAAACCAAACCATACGTTCCTTGGGTCAGCTGCAAACTTAGCCCAGTACTTTCTCTCGATTTTTCTCCACTGCGACCCGTCAGCGGGTGCTCTCAACTTCCCGTCTTTCTTACGGTCCTCACTGTGCCATCGCATCAACTTGGCATGCTCTTCGTTTCTGAACAGACGTTTCAACCGTGGTATTATAGGAGCATACCACATCACCTTCGCAGGAACCCTCTTCCTGGGGGGCTCGCCGTCAACATCACCAGGGTCATCTCGTCTGATCTTATACCGCAATGCACCGCATACCGGGCATGCGTTCAGATCCTTGTACGCACCGCGGTAGAGGATGCAGTCATTAGGGCATGCATGTATCTTCTACACCTCCAATCCTAGAGGGCATACGACCTTCTTTGCTGCGTATGTACTGTCGGGCAATTCGTTATCCTTTGGAAGCTTCTTCTTCAATATTTTCAATAGCTTCTCAAATCCTTTGTCAGGCACAGCATTCTCTGCTTTCCACTGCAGCAATTCCAGTACGGTACCGAGCTTTGTGTTGCCATCTTCGCAATTGGGGTACAACCCTTTTTTGTGATCCTCTAACATGCGATCGAACTTCAGCTTCTCCTTTTGACTTTCGCATTGCGTCCTTGCATCGACAATGACCCGGCGGAGATCATCATCATCGGGCACTGGTTCCTCTTCATCTTCAGCAGCTTCCCCCCTTGCAGCATCATTGGGCACATCGCCTGGTTCCTCTTGATCTTCAGCAGCTTCCCCCGTTGCAGCATCACCGTATTCAGGGGGCACATAGTTGTCATCGTCCTCTTCTTCTTCGCCGTCTTCCATCATAACCCCCATTTCTCCGTGCCTCGTCCAAACATTATAGTGTGGCATGAAACCCTTGTAAAGCAGGTGGGCATGAAGGATTTTCCGGTCAGAGTAAGACTTCGTATTCCCACATGTAGGGCATGGACAACACATAAAACCATTCTGCTTGTTTGCCTCAGCCACTTCGAGAAAATCATGCACGCCCTTAATGTACTCGGAGGTGTGTCTGTCACCGTACATCCATTGCCGGTTCATCTGCGTGCATTATATATAATTAAGTGTGTCAAAAACCATTACAGAACATCATGAATAGATAATTAAGTGACCAAATTAATAGAAGTTCATCATCACATTAGAACCAAAGTACATACATAGTTCTCATCTAACAACATAAATATAGCTCTCCAGAGCATCTAATTAATTAAACCATACATTGAAACTATGTAAAACATTTCAATGCGAAAACAAATGCGATCATAATCGCAACCAAGGTAACAATTGATCCAACGGCATAATGATACCAAGCCTCGGTATGAATGGCATATTTTCTAATCTTTCTAATCTTCAAGCGCATTGCATCCATCTTGATCTTGTGATCATCGACGACATCCGCAACATGCAACTCCAATATCATCTTCTCCTCAATTTTTTTATTTTTTCCTTCAAGTAGTTGTTTTCTTCTTCAACTAAATTTAACCTCTCGACAATAGGGTCGGTTAGAATTTCCGGTTCAACCACCTCCTAGATAAATAAAATCTATGTCACGCTGGTCGGTATATTTGTCATAAACAATAAATGAATCAAATAGTTATAAAAAGATAATATATACCACATCCGAATCATAGACAGGACGAGGGCCGACGGGGGCGGATACCAAAACCATCGCACTATGTAATAAGAAGGAATAAAATAGTAAAAAAATTAGACAAGTATCTATCTAAAGTAAGAACTTTTTTCTTTCAAAAAGAAGATAAGAACAAGAGGCTCACCACGGTGTTGCCGGCGACGAGATCGGTGCGGGCGGTCGACGGCGGTGAAGACGGGAATGGGACGTGACGGGCCGCTAAACCTAGACAAATCTCGAGGAAAATGGAGCTCGGAGGTGAGCTAGAGCACCACAAAGCCCTCCCCTCGCCGGCCAGAGAAAAACAGAGCACTGTGGAGTGCTCTGCCGTGGCGATGGGGTATATATAGGCACCTCATTGGTCCCGGTTCGTGGCATGAACCGGTACTAAATCCGGGCCTTCTGTCCCGGTTCATGCCAAAAACCGGGACAAATGGTTGTGGGTCAGGAGCGAGGACCATTAGTCCCGGTTCGTGGCTCGAACCGGGACAAATGGTTCCATATGAACCGGGACCAATGCCCACGAGGCCCCGGCCGGCCCCCTGGGCTCACGAACCGGGACGAATGCCCCCATTGGTCCCGGTTCGTGACTGAATCGGGGCTAATGTGAAAACTGCCCTGTGACCTTTGCCCTGTTTTCTACTAATGGTGGTGCTAGTGGCGCACCTGTAGTGCGCCATTAGTAGGCAAAACATGTGCGCCACTAGCAGGCCTTTTCCTAGTAGTGCACTGAGCTTTCCTGAAATATTTATCTTGAGATAGCATTAGCTCAATGAGCTGTATGTTGTTAGTAATTACGAAAACCACGGATAGTTGCACTTTCAACCACACACGAGGGCATCAAGCCCTTTGAACTATCCACCACCCTTGACAGCTCACGAGCTACAGAAAAGTTCTTTGAAAACAACGCCTTCAGAAAGGGTACGATACCCAAGCGCCATCGTCGCCAGATCCAACCACTGAAGGTCAAATCATGTAAAGCAGTCCTTATCATCTAAACATGTCTCACCCTTGCTTGAACGCCATTTGAGTGGGGTGGACTACATGGCCAGCCACCCTTTCTCAACCACCAATATAAAAATCTTAAAGCTAGCATACTGTAAGAGAGAAAGCCTGGGATGCGTTTTCTGCCCTGAAGTGGGCCGACGGTCTTGGAGTTGAGAATTCGAAGTGGCTCAATCAACATAGCTCTAGGATCCCGATGGTTTTGGTTGTGTCGCACTGATCATCAACAACCATGGCAAGAGTTCCAGCTAAAGGTTCCTGATGAATCGCTTGCAATCTACCAGGCTGCGATGACGCCGACCCTTGTTGATGGACGAGAGGTCATGTTCTGCGAAGACAGATGGATCGAGGGGCACTAGATTTAGGAGCTCATGCCGCTATGTATGACAAAGTCCAGCCGTGCATCAGGTGCAGGCATACGATGTTTGAGGCTGCTGTGGAGAACGCCTGTGCTCGGGATATTGGGCCTAACATCGACAGCCATGCCCTCCAAAAATTTCGGTGGCTCTGGCCAAGGATAGCAAATATACAACTTAATAAGGAGTGTTGGACTCCATCAGATGGGCTTGGGAACCGCACGGCATGTATTCCACCTGCCTACGCTACTAAGTTCATCGGCCGAACTGTGGCTCCCTATGTTGATTTTGTGTGGAGGAACAAGGCTTTTTTGAGTGGCCGGCAATGAAAAACCAATGCTGGACCTTGGATAGACTTGTGAGGAGAGGCCTACCGGATCAACCTGCAAGCCCATTTTGTGATCAACTTGAAGAGACGATCAACCACATCTTGCTCAGTTGTAGTTTTGGAACGACAGTATGGTTCAAGGTTTGCAGTGCTCTTGGTGATCCAAGCCAGCTGCCAGCTCAAGACAATACCATTGTGGAGTGGTGCGGTGCAAGGAGTTTGACACACTGCTCCAGGAATGGCACCAGGGCAATCATTGCGCTAGTCATGTGGGAGCTTTGAAAGCACGGGAACACCGTGGTCTTTTGATGGAGCCACACCGTCAATTCAAAGAGTCATGCGGAAAGTGGATAGCGAGGGATGTGCCTGGAGGCAGGCCGGTTTACAAAAAGGGAACCTAGATTTTTTTTCTTTGGGGCTCTTACTAGGTGGGTCTCGGATGAGTAGTTCAATACACTGAGTGTGGCGGCGTGGTGAAGGTTGTGTTCATTGTAACACCCTTGTAATTTTCATATGGATGGGTCTCTTGTACCCTCTCCTCTCTTTAGTACACGATACGCACACTCGTGCATATTCCAAAAATCGATTAATATTGTGACTTGCGTCCTTAGTCTTAGAAAATAGAAGTATTATTCTAAGGGAGTACCTAGAACTCATTTAGATGAGACGTAATTTGGTCTCATTTATCTGAAAAACAAAAACGGATACAACCCACGTCAGCACACACGCATCTTATAGCATCACATCCAATGGCTATAAAAGGTGAATGGGACCAAATTAAATCTCATCTAAATGAGTTCTAGCAAAACTGTTATTCTAAAGTTTAAATGGGTGATGTCAAGATTTTCTTTACGCAGTTGGTTGAACAGCCGTAACAAGTCCACCTTAATCACATATGAGAAACTCTGATAAAATGATGATACGGATATTGACACGTATACACGGCCGTGCGCACCGTAAAACATATACTCCTACTGGCAATTACTACTTCAAAATACATGACATATACATGTTCACAAGACGAGGCGAGGCGAGATGTCCATGTAGCTATCATAAACTTTCTATAGCTAGCTAGCCTCTGCTGTGGGCCGGGAGCGGTATGTCTGCCAGGTCCTCACGGTAGGGCACGGGCTCGTCGTCGTCCTCCCCGCTGCCGCCCGCCGCCTTCTCGGCGTCGGCCTTGCACGAGTCGGCGACGAAGGTGACGACGGTGTCCTTCCTGAAGGTGAGGTAGACGACAGCGATGAGGTACACGATCATCAGCGGGCACACGACAACTCCGACGAGCACCTTGGCGTACGTGGGCAGCGAGCTGTGGATGAGCCACCCCATGAAGCTGGTGCTGAGGAAGTAGACGTTGATGCCGATGAGCATCAGCCCAAGCGTCCACGAGAACACGATGATCTGCACGCACGTACGAGCATTTAATTTGCGATAAACAGGAGGAGGGGGGCACAGTCCCCCCGTGAGCCTACATAGCTCCGCCGCTGCGTGCCAGCCAGCAGCGTAGGGGCACTTGTAGTGAAATACAAGCTCAATTTTGCTTGATATCATGATGCTATTATCAACATGATATCCATCGACGTTGTACTAGCATTATAATGATGCATGTGAATCGGTCGTCCAGATGCTTGATAGTAGTACCTATTTGTTTGGTTCAGCTTGGACGTACATGCGCTGCGTGTACAAGTGGTCAAGTGCATCGATCGATCATTGCATTTTCATCAAGAACATGGCATGTAGGGTGGCCATCGATCAGTACAAGGCTAGCTAGGCGGATAGCTAGGGTGGTACTGGCCGGTACGGTTGTGTGGGGATGCACAATTGTTGAGGTGCATGATCATGCATGAAGGAGCACACTCTACTCGTACGTGTCCAAAAACAAGCAACATGGAGGGAGGGAAAATAGCGATTGCTTACGTAGATGGAGTTCTTGTGCGGGCCCATCTTGCTGCTGCTGCTGCTGAACTTGAGAAGCGGGATGAGTGCAAACGGCAGCTCAAACGACAGTATCATCTGCAGAAAGAAGATCCCATCACATGAATGAATGAATGAAACCAATTATACATATAAGATAGAACCCAATCATTCCGTCGCGGTTGTTACAAGAAGGGCATAGAAGTTTTCAGATGCTCAATTTGCTAGTGCATATTTGTCAGTCAAGCACTCGCTGGCTGGCTGCTAGTAAGTCGTAGTTAAGTCGTGCGAAATATAGTAGTGGATGGTGCACTATATATGTGTGTGTGTGTTTTCTGACCGAGCAGCGACGGGGACCGGCGCTTTCGCCGGTGCTAGTGCAGCCGCCGTCATTTTCGTTCTCCCTAATATTGACAGTGAGGGAGGCTCGTGTAAAGAGAGAAGGTGAGGTCGCCGTACGTACCGACGCGATGATGATGAGACGGCCGGCGCCATTCGACCCGCCGATGATGGAGACGACTAGGCTGGGCGCAATGGCGATGCAGCGTGTCATCAGGTTCCTCAGCCACGTCTTCATCTTGATGTCCAAGAACCCCTAATTTTCACAAGTCGAAAAAGGAAGGGCCATTTGTGGTTAATAAATATTTAAGAGTGCGATCGAATTACAGGACCAAGAAACCCACAGATACATGCACGCGTGGACTAATTAAAAGGAGGAATTAGTGGTGGAGTATCAGAAAAAGATGACAAGTAACTCTACTTCTAGAATAGACATGTCATGCATATATAGCTGGAAAGTACCTGCATGATGTACTGGCCGGCATATGTGCCGGTAATGGTCGAGCTTTGCCCTGACGCTAACAGCGCCACCCCGTACACGATTGAACTTGATCTTCCCAGCACGTTCTGATGCATCCAACAACACAAAACATGTCAATCAAATTGTTGTATTATCTTGTGTTGATACTTTGAACTAACTAGTCGATCGTGTTATTATGTACCTTGAGCAGAAATGAGGAGTTGTCCAGACTGAGGTCACTGCATTTGTCGATGTCCTCCGCCGAGAGGTTCTCCCCGAAGCAGACCGTCCCGGAGACGGAGATGACGGCTATGTTGATGAGCAGCGCCACAAACAGCGCGAAGCCGCTCTCATACAGGAAGAACCTGCAAGCATCCTGATCCACACACACATATGTTTAGTAGGCAGACTACTACACGTGAGAGGGGGGGGGGGGGGGGCACTGCCCCCAGCTATAGAAAAAATTGTGAAGGAACCAACCTTGATTCCTCTTACTGATGACGGCGTCTTCCTGGACAGCACCAACGCCGAATGCAAGAACAAGTTGTGACTGTACTCAAACAAAATGAGCAACCATGTTTAATTAGTTAGCCACTCTAATAAATAACATTTTCACATTTGATAGTTTTTAGCAATCCACACTTACGGCATGACTAGTGCTCCAAGGAGGGCAATGGCGTCTCCGGTGGCGCCATTCCCCTTGAGCTTGGGAATGAACAGCCCCTTGAGGACCTCCTTCGCCGGAGGCTTCACTATGCTCAGCTCCCCGAAGAAGCACGCCGCCATGACGAAGACCAGCATGGAGATGAGAAACTCCAGCTTCCGCACCCCGTATCTTTGAAGGCCGAGGAGGAGGAGCGTGCTGGAGCCGGTGATGAGAACCCCGATCCACACAGGGATGCGGAACAAGAGGTAGAAAGCGAAGGCCGTCCCGATCACTGCGTAAACAAACAAGTTAACCGATAGATTTCGTAAGAAACTTAGATGACATGCATGTTATTATAGGTTACTACTAGATTGTTGTCACTATTTTCAACTGCTGCCGTCGTTCCGCCGCAAAAAAAGAACTTGTTTTCGTCGTCGCTACGTAGTGTTATTAGCAAAAGTCAATAGAGCAGGTCAGTGACAAAGTAATACATTTATGTAGACCATTTCAGCATCTTGACTCCACCATGTGCACACTTGCTATTAGTGTTTGTTAGTGAGGGAGATATGGTTAATTAACATTCATATATGGTTAGCAAACGGTTGACTAAGGACAAGAAGATAGGGAGGAAAGAATGCCGTCCATGTGGGGTTAGCAACTGGACGGAACGTGGGGGCCGGGACACTTGGCGTTATATATATGCTGTCGTGTTATTCCGGCCGCTTGCTATCAGTGAGCTTGATCATGACGACAGGGTCAAATATATATATGTCACTGAGACGCCAACTTTGTGAAGAGCATTATTGACAGCATATTGATTTTCCCCGCAAAAAAATAAATAAAAGAAAAAGATGGCATGCTGATTCGAACCTTCCGGGATATCGGCGGCGATCACCGCCACCTCCGCAAGAAGCCAGAGGCAGATCATCACCGGCTTCGGATACTCGCTCTTGCATATCTCGGCAAGATGCTTTCCTGCACGCGGGCGATCGAGTTAGCTAGAACAAGTTGCATTTTGTTTTGTATGTTGCGTTTGGCGTTGTGGACTTTAATATACCTGTAACCACGCCAAGGTTCGCTGCCAGTGACTGTATGATCAGCGCGAAGATGAGGCCAATCAGAATCACCCAGAGGAGCTGCAAGCACACAATCGATGGGACAAAGCAAAAGACAGAAGTGCCAATTAGTCTCAGCTCCTTTTGGTTTTGGGATGAGCTGGAAACGGTGAAAACTTTGAGATTTACTAGAAAGAGAATGCATACTCGATGCACAAAGATCATTAAAAAAGTGCAATGTCATGGAAAAGTAGAATCGCCTGGGAAAAGGTAGAATCAACCAAAAATGTGCACTACCTCATATCTGTGGTTGGCACCGGCTTGCAGGTCCGTCTCCACTGCATCAACAATTCCATCACTATGAGAACCGTGACCCGAGGTATGAATGATAAAAACCAGAGCTGGTTGCAAAAGAGGAAAGGGAGCTTACAATTGCCAGGATCTAGATAGGCCAGGGACACCATGAACCCGGGCCCAACATGGGAGAGGAATCGCTTCCATGCCGGCTCCTGTACAGCCCAGATATCGTAAATTTAACCGATCTCTCTAGCTAGAGCTAGACTCACCATGAACATGAGCAAACGAGCTTCTTCCACATATGCACAAGAGGAGCAAGGGGAGAGCACCGTACCTTGACGAGCGTCTCATCACCGTCTTCGAACTTCTTACCATCCTGCACATCTTGCTCGGCTCGCCAGCTCCTCCCCCTCTCGCCGCCCGGCGCCTCCCTCTCGATCTCCATTGCCGCCGCCGAACTAGCTAGGCCGGCAGGGACCGGAGCACACTAGCTAGCTGCTGGCTGGCAAGGGTTGGAGAAGATGGGGGCAGTGAGGTGACCTCAGTCGCCACCCTCCGGTGGAGCTTAAATAGACCCAACAACGATGCGTGTCCCTTTGCGTGAACGTACAAGTGATAGCGCCATTCCGCATCCGCTGCCCGACGGATCAAACGAGGGCTGCCAGAGTGTATAGTCTTACCACGTCTTCCTTTTTTCTGCTAGAGCTTGTGTGTGGAGGGTCACAGTCATTGAAGCCCCGGATGGTGCCTGCATCTAGTGTTTGTCTGCTGGGAGTAGCTACTTGGAAGATAAGCCAAGATTGGTGATGCCTTATTGTTTTTTGGAGGGATATGTTATTTTTCTATTGGACTGTTTGGCTGCTCTGGAGGAAATAATTAATTGGCTGGAATATACTCCGGAGACGGGCGGTTCTTTGTTTACTGAGAGGTGAAATTGTAAGTGGTTCATAGTATTTTACTGTCGCTCCTGAAATGTAGCGTGTCGTGTAGGAGCGGGTGCGGACTATAAGGGCGACCATTTGTTAATTAGGACGTCTCATCACAAAATACATGAATAATTTGAATGGCACGACTGGTTCTAACTTCTGAGGGGTGAGGGCCAGTTTGAGGGGGAAAAACTCAATAGTTGCAAACAGGGCCGGCCCTGAGGGGGGGCGGGGGGGCGGCCGCCCCGGGCCCCCAAGATCGAGGGGCCCCTCCCTAGGTATACACATGTTAGCTATGGTCCAACATATTTCCGGTCATCAAAAAAATTCTGTGGATTAGACGGCTGGGCCTCAGGCAGCACGATGGATCGTACGCACGATGGTCCAACATATTTGCCGCTAGGAAGGAAGCCAGCGATCGATTCGGTCGTTCCTAGTTACTACGTGCACATTAAAAAAATGAACTGATTGATCCTTTCCGATTCTTTCCTTGATTAGTTCGTGCATGTCGATAAAAAAGGAACAGATTGATCCCTTCTTCCATCTCGCACGCAGTTCACGCAGCGATTCCCAATTTCTCAGCGGCCCTTTCCTTCTAAAACAAAATTTCCTCACTAATTCAGATCAACCGCCGATTTCAATTCCCTGCCTCCATGGGGGCCGTCGAAGCCCTGCCTTGCTCTCCGTCCGTCAACGATTCGACCATCCGAGGTATATCTTCTATTCATATTGAGGTTCCTAGTTTATTAGATGAATAGCCGACACATCGGTACTGTTCAACAATTGTCAATTGATGCAATTTATTTATTTATTTTCAGCATTGTGTCTTATATATCCTGTCATCCATAAGAAAGTTGTGGGTGAATTAGTACAATCACAGAGTAGAAATATTCATAATTTTTTCTAAGAGAGTTGGCATTCCATAGAGGAAGGGCAACCAACTAATGGCAATTAAGAACTTGATCAGCGAGAAGAAAATATCGACACCAACAGCAACGATAACAACGTAAGGTGCTCTGACCTCTGAGTATGTAGGTAATTCATTGGATGTACATGTACAGTCAGCTAGTGATCATGAACAACCAGTTTATGCTACTGATATTTATGAAAAAATTAGGATAATCTTGATAAAAATACAAGAAACATCTTACTTGAGAAAGGGTCTATGAGAGAGGACAGAAAATGCCATACCATCTACATGATGCAGGAAGATGTTTTTCATATGGTCATTATCATAGGAAATTAAGAAATGGGGAGGAACATGATAAAATGACTAGTTTATTCAAAAGATGTCGACAAAGCTTTTTGCTTCCATTGTAAGACCTTCAAGTCTAGCATTAGTAGGAGTTTATTCCAAAGGTTGACAAAGTTTTTTGCTTCAACTATAAGATCTTCATGTCTACCATTAGCACGAATCAGAGATCATCAGCACATGATGGATTAGGACATTTTTAGGTAATATGTGTAAATTATTTGATATATATATACTGATTTTGGATGCATGTAGGTGTTATTGGCAATATTTCATACATATGCAGATTAATTTTTATCGCTATTATGTCTACATTAAGGGCCCCGGGTTTTAGTCTCGCCCCGGGCCCCGAAAATCTCGGGACTGGCCCTGGTTGCAAATGCAAGCTTTTGTCCTATGGGGGACGCAATGCCGCCTCTAGGAATTTGGGGCCTGTTTATTTTATTATTTTAAAAACGTATGTGTAAAGAATTCATGTAACAAAAAATTATACCCTCACTTAATCATATAATTTAAATATGTACTAAATTGCATAATATTTGGAGATTTATTGAATATTAATGTTAAAAGAGTAAAGTGGTGCTGAAGGAATAAATTGACCTCATGTCCTAACAAAAGCATCACTTGCGAGACACCAAAAAGAAGTCGCCTCCTGGGTGGCACAAGGGAAACCCAGATCCACGCCGACGCCTTCGGCTCACCACCCACCACACCTCTCCCCTCGCCGTCGCCGAAGGATGCCAATAGGCTAAGCCCGCGCAGTGGGTAGTGAGGTTCCTTGTGGTGGCTTCCCCTCTGTTTTAGGCCGAGAAGTTGTCGAACGGCAGAAACTTTTTCCAGCGGTCCGGTGGTCAGGCGGCCTGTCGTGCTAGCTTTGCAACGGCTATGCGGCACCCAATGGAGGGGTGTGGCCCGGTGACTACGGCGGCTTCCCTTGTCGGCGTAATTCGTACCAACAATGACGGATCTGCTCGACGTGGCTCATCGGCGGCCTCCCGATGTTGACTTTGGTTGTCTACCGGCTCTCCTAGGCGAAGCCTGGGGTAACGTCACGATCTAATCTATCCCCATCTCCGCCTTCAGATTCGTGACATGGGATCCAAGGCCGATGGGCCTAGCTGGGTTCCTTGCTATGAGGTGGGCGTCGTCGATGGAGGTTTGGTGGGCCAGCTGGCGACGGACTCAAGAGGCGAGATGGACGGTGAAAGAGAATCTCAGATGTTGTCCAGACTGATGACAGATGAGTCTACGAGCGTCCTCACCTTGCTGGTGGTGTTGTTTCAGGTTCTCGCCTCCTTGTCCTTGTTACTCCGGGGGAAACCACAGATTCGGGATCACTAGATCAGACAATGGAGACATTGGTGTCATGTTTCCTCTGGGGGAAGTGTTTTGGAGTTGTTGTCGGTTGGTAAGCCCCGTGGTTGGTGATGGTGGTCGTCGGTTGCTTGTCTGGAAACAACTATGTGGATGAGAAACAATGGGGTCGCGACTACGGATGCGATAGTCGACTCTTCAGCATGTCCTCGGGGTCGTCATGGTCTTCTTAGTATGATGGAGTCGGAGTTGCGCGACAGTGAGGTCAGTGCGACAACAATGGTAGCCCAACTCGGTGATTCTTCCCGGCATGGGGCCTTGCATAATTCTTCGTCGTCGATTATTCTCTAATCCAGTGTCGCCCTGTTCCTGGCGTGTGGTTGATTGGTTGGCTTGGATCTTCTTGTGGCTTCTCTACACCTTTGCGGATGGCTTTGTCGATGGTCGCTTGCGGTGAAGTCAAAGTTGTTTGCTCGGGGAGAAGTGATGACGATGACGAAAATGGTCAACCTTGACGATGCATTCTTCGCAGCGGTGTGTGTGATGTATCTTTTGTGTGCCAGATCGGTTGTTGTAAAGGTTTTCGTCTAGTTTTCTGCTAATTAATACGACAACTCTCTTCCTAATTAAGAAAAATATCTTCTTCCTTATTTAAAAATGTATTTCTGATGAGGAAAATATAATTAATTAATAGTGTTTCCAAAGATGAATTGATGCACATGTGAATATGTGCATTTGGGCATCTCTAATGCTGACTCACAAAACGGACACCGCATTGATACTTCTTGAGCTTGTGTTGGTTTTTCCCTTGAAGAGGAAAGGGTAATGCAGCAAAGTAGAGATAATTATTTCCTCAGTTTGAGAACCAAGGTATCAATACAGTAGGAGATAACGTACAAGTCACCGAATACCTGCACAAACAATCAAACAAACTTGCACCCAACGCGATAAAGGGGCTGCCAATCCCTTCACGGTTACTTGCAAAAGTGAGATCTGATAGAGATAGATAAACGATAAAGTAAATATTTTTGGTATTTTTGGTTTATATATCGGAAAGTAAAAGATTGCAAAAAGAGTAGATCGGAAACTAATATGATGGAAAATAGACCCGGGGGCCATAGGTTTCACTAGAGGCTTCTCTCAAGATAGAAAATAATACGGTAGGTGAACAAATTACTGCCGAGCAATTGGTAGAAAAGCACAAAGTTATGATGATATCTAAGGCAATGATCATGAATATAGGCATCACGTCCGTGTCAAGTAGACCGAAACGATTCTGCATCTACTACTATTACTCCACACATCGACCGCTATCCAGCATGCATTTAGAGTGTTAAGTTTATAAAGAACGGAGTAACGCATTAAGCAAGATGACATGATGTAGAGGAATTAACTCAAGCAATATGATGAAAACCCCATCTTTTTATCCTCGATGGCAACAATACAATACGTGCCTTGCTGCCCCTACTGTCACTGGGAAAGGACACCGCAAGATGGAACCCAAAGCTAAGCACTTCTCCCATTGCAAGAAAAACCAATCTAATTGGCCAAACCAAACCGATAGTTCGAAGAGAATTACAAAGATATCAAATCATGCATAAAAGAATTCAGAGGAGATTCAAATAATATTCATAGATAAGCTGATCATAAATCCACAATTCATCGGATCTCGGCAAACACACCACAAAAAAGTATTACATCGAATAGATCTCCAAGAACATCGAGGAGAACATGGTATTGAGAATCCAAGAGAGAGAAGAAGCCATCTAGCTACTAGCTATGGACCCGTAGGTCTGTAGTAAACTACTCACGCTTCATCGGAAGGGCAATGGATTTGATGTAGAAGCCCTCCATGATCGAATCCCCCTCCGGCAGGGTGCCGGAAAAGGTCCCTAGATGGGATCTCACGGGTACAGAAGGTTGCGGCGGTGGAAAATTGTTTTCGTGGATGCCTCTGGTGGTTTGGGGATATATGGGAATATATAGGCGAAAGAATTAGGCCAGGGGGTCCACGAGGGGCCCACAAGGGTAGAGAGCGCGCCCTACCCCCTGGGCGCGCCCTCCGTCCTTGTGGTCGTCTCGTGGCTCCTCCGACTTCATCTCCAAGTCTCCTGGTTGTCTTCTGGTCCAAGAAAAATCATCGCGAAGGTTTTATTCCGTTTGGTATCCTTTTCTGCGAAACTCAAAAATAGGAAAAAAATAGGAACTGGCACTGGGGGATATTCTTTAGGTTAATAGGTTAGTCCCAGAATAATATAAAATAGCATATTAATGCATATAAAACATCCAAAATAGATAATATAATAGCATGGAACAATCAAAAATTATAGATACGGTTGAGACGTATCAAGCATCGCCAAGCTTAATTCCTGCTCGTCCTTGAGTAGGTAAATGATAAAAACAGAATTTTTGATGTGGAATGCTACCTAACATATTTATCCATGTAATTTCTTTATTGTGGCATGAATGTTCAGATCCGTAAGATTCAAAACAAAAGTTTAATATTGACATAAAAACAATAATACTTCAAGCATACTAACAAGGCAATTATGTCTTCTCAAAATAACATGGCCAAAGAAAGCTTATCCCTACAAAATCATATAGTCTGGCTATGCTCCATCTTCATCACACAAAATATTCAAATCATGCAAAACCCCGATGACAAGCCAAGCAATTGTTTCATACTTTTGATGTTCTCAAACTTTTTCAACTTTCACGCAATACATGAGCGTGAGCCATGGAGATAGCACTATAGGTGGAATAGAAGGTGGTTGTGGAGAAGACAAAAAGAAGGAGATAGTCTCACATCAACTAGGCGTATCAACGGGCTATGGAGATGCCCATCAATAGATATCAATGTGAGTGAGTAGGGATTGCCATGCAACGGATGCACTAGAGCTATAAGTGTATGAAAGCTCAAAAAGAAACTAAGTGGATGTGCATCCAACTCGCTTGCTCACGAAGACCTAGGGCAATTTGAGGAAGCCCATCATTGGAATATACAAGCCAAGTTCTATAATAAAAAATTCCCACTAGTATATGAAAGTGATAACATAGGAGACTCTATCATGAAGATCATGGTGCTACTTTGAAGCACAAGTGTGGTAAAAGGATAGTAGCATTGCCCCTTCTCTCTTTTCTCTCATTTTTGGCCTATTTTTCCTTCTTTTTTTTGTCCGGAGTTTCATCCCGACTTGTGGGGGAATCATAGTCTCCATCATCCTTTCCTCACATGGGACAATGCTCCAATAATGAAGATCATCACACTTTTATTTAATTACAACTCAAGAATTACAACTCGATACTTAGAACAAAATATGACTCTATGTGAATGCCTCCGGCGGTGTACCAGGATGTGCAATGAATCAAGAGTGACATGTATGAAAGAATTACGAACGGTGGCTTTGCCACAAATACGATGTCAACTACATGATCATGCAAAGCAATATGACAATGATGGTGCGTGTCATAATAAACGGAATGGTGGAAAGTTGCATGGCAATATATCTCGGAATGGCTATGGAAATGCCATAATAGGTAGGTATGGTGGCTGTTTTGAGGAAAATATATGGTGGTTTTATGGTACCGGGGAAAGTTGCGTGGCACTAGAGAGGCTAGCAATGGTGGAAGGGTGAGAGTGCGTATAATCCATGGACTCAACATTAGTCATGAAGAACTCACATATTTATTGCAAAAATCTATTAGTTATCGAAACGAAGTACTAAGTGCATGCTCCTAGGGGGATAGATTGGTAGGAAAAGACCATCGCTCGTCCCCGACTGCCACTCATAAGGAAGACAATCAATAAATAAATCATGCTCCGACTTCATCACATAACGGTTCACCATACGTGCATGCTACGGGAATCACAAACTTTAACATAAGCATTTCTCAAATTCACAATTACTCACTAGCATGACTCTAATATCACCATCTTCATATCTCAAAACAATCATAAGGAATCAAACTTCTCATAGTATCCAATGCACTTTATATGAAAGTTTTTATTATATCCCTCTTGGATGCCTATCATATTAGGACTAAATTTATAACCAAAGAAAATTACCATGCTGTTTAAAGACTCTCAAAATAATATAAGTGAAGCATGAGAGTTCATCAATTTCTATAAAATAAAGCCACCGCCGTGCTCTAAAAAGATATAAGTGAAGCACTAGAGCAAAATTGCCTAGGTCAAAAGATATAAGTGAAGCACATAGAGTACTCTAATAAATCATGATTCATGCGTGTCTCTCTCAAAAGGTGTGTACAGCAAGGATGATTGTGGCAAACTAAAAGGCAAAGCCTCAAATCATACAAGACACTCCAAGCAAAACACATATCATGTGGTGAATAAAAATATAGCCTCAAGTAAAGATACGGATAGACGAAGACGAAAGAGGGGATGCCTTCCGGGGCATCCCCAAGCTAAGGCTCTTGGTTGTCCTTGAATATTACCTTGGGGTGCCTTTGGCATCCCCAATTTTAGGCTCTTACCACTCCTTATTCCATAGTCCATCAAATCCTTACGCAAAACTTGAAAACTTCACAACACAAAACTCAACAAAAAATCTCATAAGCTCCGTTAGTATAAGAAAATAAATCACCACTTTTGTACTGTTGTAAACTCATTCTTTATTTATATTGGTGTAATATCTACTATATTCTAACTTTTCCATGGTTCATACCCCCGATACTACCCATAGATTCATCAAAATAACCAAACAACACATAGAAAACGGAATCTGTCAAAAACAGAAGAGTTTGTAGTAATCTGTAACTCTCGAATACTTCTGTAACTTCAAAATTTCTAAAAAATTAGGAAAACCTGGGCAATTTGTGTACCAATCCAGTGCAAGAAGAATCAGATCAAAATCATGCTTCTGTGATAAGAAAATTATTTTGCTGAGCGCAAAAGTTTATGTTTCTCAGCAAGATCAAAACAACTATTACCGTAAGCTATCCCAAAGGTCTTACTTGGCACAAACACTAATTAAAACACAAAACCACATCTAACCAGAGGCTAGATGAATTATTTATTGCAAAACAGAACCTAAAAATAAAAAATAAAAATAAAATTGGGTTGCCTCCCAACAAGCGCTATTGTTTAACACCCTTAGCTAGGCATAAAACACGAATATATCTAGGTATTGTCATCTTTGATATGCAATTCTTTACTCATCAAATCCTCCAAAACTCGTCTTAGAAAATCTACCCTTTCCCTTAATTCCCTCCTAGTAGAAGAACTTAAATCGTGAAAAGGACTTTGATTGGTAATTTTAACATTCATAAACCCATAGTCGGGATCATCACCGTATATATCATCATATAAAATACGAAGCTTGTTTCTAATGGATTCCTTCATCATTTTATTCAACCAATCCCTATTAAATCTAACATAAATTCCCCTTGTAATCCAATCAAACTCCTCATAAGCCTCAAGGTACAAAGATTGAGAGATTTCTGAATAGGGAACTCTCCTCCTAAGATATTCACTATAAGATTCATAATCCCTAGATTCCAAACTACGCATAGTTTCTTTATCATGGAGGATATCCTCAATTGGAGGGTGTTCAACATCCTTTTTATAGAAAGCAAAAATATCCCTAGCTTCTTGTATGATAAAATCAAATGCATGCATAAGGATAATGGCGGCAATCTTTTTAGCTATTGGATGATTAATATTGGGAAGTTCATAAAATACCTTTTGCAAAGCAGGATGAATATGCACAAATTTTCTTTCTAATTTCTCCACAAGCATAATAATGGCATCCGCATAACAGTTTGTCTCAAGAAGAATAGATCTTTTATAAATAGGTATAGATCCCGTACAATCAAAGAATTCTTGAATAACACTCTTTCCAATAATATTACCGTCCCGCACACGAAAGATTTTTGTTTTTTAATTAGGAGGAGTTTCAGTTTCATGATCCAAAGAATAAGATTCAAGTTTTGCCTCAAGATTTTCAACGATAACCTCCCCAGTTTCAGACATGGAGGCAGCAAACAAATCTAGCAAACAAGCAAACCAAAAGGCGAACGAAAAAGACGAATGGAAGAGGGGCGAAGAAAAGGAAAATATTTTCAAAAATCGTTTTAGAAGTGGGGGAGAGGAAAATGTGAGGCGAATGGCGAATAATGTAATGCAAGAGATGAGAGTTTATGATGGGTACTTGGTATGTCTTGACATGGCGTAGATCTCCCCGGCAACGGCGCCAGAAATTCTTCCTGCTACTTCTTGAGATTGCGTTGGTTTTTCACTTGAAGAGGAAAGGGTGATGCAGCAAAGTAGAGATAAGTATTTCCCTCAGTTTGAGAACCAAGGTATCAATCTAGTAGGAGACAACGCACAAGTCACCGAATACCTGCACAAACAATCAAACAAACTTGCACCCAACGCGATAAAGGGGTTGTCAATCCCTTCACGGTTACATGCAAAAGTGAGATATGATAGAGATAGATAAATGATAAAGTAAATATTTGGTATTTTTGGTTTATAGATCGGAAAGTAAAAGATTGCAAAAAGAGTAGATCGGGAACTAATATGATGGAAAATAGACCCGGGGGCCATAGGTTTCAGTAGAGGCTTCTCTCAAGATAGAAAATAATTAATACGGTGGGTGAACAAATTACTGCCGAGTAATTGATAGAAAAGCGCAAAGTTATGATGATATCTAATGCAATGATCATGAATATAGGCATCACGTCCGTGTCAAGTAGACCGAAACGATTCTGCATCTACTACTATTACTCCACACATCGACCGCTATCCAGCATGCATCTAGAGTATTAAGTTCATAAAGAACGGAGTAACGCATTAAGCAAGATGACATGATGTAGAGAAATTAACTCAAGCAATATGATGAAAACCCCATCTTTTTATCCTCGATGGCAACAATACAATATGTGCCTTGCTGCCCCTATTGTCATTGGGAAAGGACACCGCAAGATTGAACCCAAAGCTAAGCACTTCTCCCATTGCAAGAAAAACCTATCTAGTTGGCCAAACCAAACCGATAGTTCGAAGAGAATTACAAAGATATCAAACCATGCATAAAAGAATTCAGAGGAGATTCAGATGATATTCATAGATAAGCTGATCATAAATCCACAATTCATTGGATCTCGGCAAACACACCGCAAAAAAGTATTACATCGAATAGATCTCCAAAAACATCGAGGATAACATGGTATTGAGAATCAAAGAGAGAGAAGAAGCCATCTAGCTACTAGCTATGGACCCGTAGATCTGTGGTAAACTACTCACGCTTCATAAGAAGGGCAATGAAGTTGATGTAGAATCCCTCCGTGATTGAATCCCCCTCCGGCAGGGTGCCGGAAAAGTTCCCTAGATGGGATCTCACGGGTACAGAAGGTTGTGGTGGTGGAAAAGTGTTTTCGTGGATCTCTCTGGTGGTTTGGGAATATATGGGAATATATAGGCGAAAGAATTAGGTCAGGGGGTGCACGAGGGGCGCACAAGCGTGGGGGGGCTACCCCCCAGGGCGTGCCCTCCGTCCTTGTGGCCGCCTCGTGGCTCCTCTGACTTCATCTCCAAGTCTCCTGGTTTTCTTCTGGTCCAAGAAAAATCATTGCGAAGGTTTTATTCCGTTTGGACTCCGTTTGGTATTCCTTTTCTGTGAAACTCAAAAATAGAGAAAAAAACAGGAACTGGTATTGGGATCTAGGTTAATAGGTTAGTCACAAAAATAATATAAATAGCATATTAATGCATATAAAACATCCAAAACAGATAATATAATAGCATGGAATAATCAAAAATTATAGATACGTTGGAGACGTATCACGCATCCGTACACGGACAGGGGGACCAGTCCACACTTTTTGAAGTTCACATACATCCGCACGCTCAAAATAGCCGCATATCTAGTTTCGGATTATCTAAAAAATGTTCAAGTGTTCAAATGCAGCAGTAGTTCTAGTTTAAACGTTACACTCCAACAATGTTGTCGCCTTTAACCGTCCATGGATGCTCAATCAGATCTTCCTTCAGTTTCTCATGTTGTCAATGCCGAATTTATTGATGCATCTGAACAAGCTCATCAAATGTGTCCGGATTCTGGTCTGGAAGTTCGATGGGATCACCATCTTCTCAAATTCAAGACCTACGGCAGTTTCCTCACCCTCATCCTCGACGATCATGTTGTGCATGATCACATGACATGTCATCACCTCCAATGTCTTCAAATCTCATAGTTTAGCTGGTCCGCAAACAACTGCAAAACGTGCCTACAGAACTCCAAAAGCCCTCTCAACATCCTTTCTAGCTGCTTCTTGTTTTTGGGCAAAGTGAGATTTTTTCTGACCAACTGGGTTAGAGATGATGTTCACGAAGGTAGCTCAAGGAGGATAGATACCGTCAACCAGATAGTACCCCATGTTGTACTCATGCCCATTAATAGTATAGTGGCAAGGAGGATTTTTCCCTTCAGTTGGCCTTGCAAACAATGGTGATCGCTACAGCACATTGATGTCATTGTGAGATCCGAGCATGCCAAAAAAAGCGTGCCGAATTCAAAGATTTGGTGATGCAACTGCTTCAAGCGTGATGGTGGACGTCTTTACATGGCCCTGATATTGCCCTTCTAGAGCTTTTGGGCATGTAGTTCTTTCATCTCCAATGCATGCTGTCAAGAGATCCGAGCAAACCTGGCCACCCTCTTGCTTTAGACATTGCCAAGATCCTCTCGATGTCTGCGACAATTGGTTCTCTCAGGTACTGAGGTCCAAACACCGAGACCACGGTAGTAGAAAATCTTACTATGAAATCTCCGCATGTGTTCTCAGACATCCGTAGGTATTTGTCCCACGAATCAGCGGTCATACCATATGCAAGCATCTGCAGTGCGGCCATGCACTTCTAGTAACCAGAGAACCCAATCCTTCCCACGGCATCCTTCTTCAAGATGAAGTAGTCATCAAAGGACTGCACGCCATGGTAGAGACGATCGAAGACATTTTCTTGCATCCAAAAGCGTTAGCGAAAATTTTCAGCGAATAGGGCATCGGGGCAAAGTAGTCGTCCATCAGCGACAAATGGTTGTGCGCCCTGTTGCGTTGAGCACTTGATGACCCTTGATCGATCCCTTGAAATGGAGAAAATGCTCTTCCATATGCCCCGCGTCTGCAAGGACCACCTGCGTCATCGTCGTCTCATCCGTGTAGTCCTCCTCGTCGGATGAGCTGTCCAACGACTCAACATATTTCTCGTGTATGTACTCCATATCCGAATCCATTGCTTTAAAGAAGAAGAGACAAAAAAATAGCACGGGCAACACTTGTCGAGCATGGTGAGTACCGTAGGGGCGAATGGTACTTGTGCGGCGGGCGGAGGAGAAGCGGCCTGTAGCCCGCGTGTAGTGTTGGAGGAGATGGAGTCGTCGAGTTCCGGCAATGGTGTGGCGGGGCGGCCGGGGTGATGGAGCGGCAGCGGAGGCAAGACAGAAAACAGATGCAGAGAAAGATGGGAGGATGGGCGCATGGGATCCGAGGGGGTTTTAGGTGTGTCGAGGTCTTACGTGTCAGCTGTCCGGACTCCTGCAAAGTCTCCAGTTTGTTTCAACTTTGCTGGGAAAAAGTGCGTCTGAATCAATCGGCGGACTGATACAGGCCCGCCTTGGATGGCTATACTCCTTCAAACTGCGCTGTTCGGACAGTTACGAGCGGTTTAAGAGTCCGCTTTGAAGATGCCTTTATACTGCTAATAAAAAAAGATGAATATGTAACGTTATATACTCATTAGTCATTAAAATATAATTACTCAACAAAAAGGGCCTAAATTAAACGGGGCTTTTGCTTGGACACTTGAGCGCATGTACCTGATAGACTGATCGGTGATGCAATGAGCCGCCGGCTGCTTGTGTAGTTGTGCGCGGCGGCGTTGGCTGGGAGAGGATCGCGCCGTGCTAATTCCTCTGCATCTGCCGTGCCGATCCCCGTGTCCCTCCTCAGTCCTTGTCCTCTACAGCTTGCCGCCGTGCTGACTTTTTTTCCACAAAATACGCAAAGCTTGCGTATCTTTTTATTGATAGAAAGAAAAGAAATGAATACAAAGAAGATATTGTACAACACATGACACAAACGCAAACCGGCGTGGGCATGATACCCGGAGTAGAGGAACAACGGATGCTCGGCCCGAAGAGAAGAAAAACCACAGCTAAACCCACTAAGCCTAGACCGGCAAGACATCGAACATCTTCAAAGCCAACACCGAAGACGCCGCGAGCAAGCAAAATAGCGCCTTCAAGAAGGAGAGCGACATGATTACACCGCCGCCATCCGATCTGAAGAATCGGACCAAGGGTTTCCCCCGATGCTCGAAGAGGGGCGCGGATAAAGGCCATGGCAGAGCCTCCAAGAAGGAAAATGACACCAGCAAGTGCCGCCACTGACAGCGTCGGCAAGCCGAGCAGGGCTTTCGCCCTGGCTTGAATCCGAGCAATCCCATTGCCGCCAGAACAGGATCCGTAGATGACAAAGTCAATGCACAAGTCAAGAGTACCGCCACAGAAGGGTGGGGTGGGGCTGCATCTGCCGTCGGAGAGTGGCATCGGGCGCCATCGAAAAACACGAGCTTTGGGCAGGAATGGCATGGAGGTGGACGGGAAGGCGGCAGGGTAGAGAGAGCCGACGCGGAGGGTGGTATGGCGACCGACGCCACCTAAAAACTAGGAACCGGAAGGGATGCAGCTCCGAGCTACCGAGGGCAGAGCCGCCGAAGCGCCGGCGAGCCAAGGCCGGAGAGGACGTAGCAATCGAAGCGCCGGGTTCGACACTGCACCGGCAGAGGGCGCTGGCAAGTAGCGGACGCTGGAGAACGCAGGTCCACGGCTGTCGGGACCAGAGCAATGCTGGCAAAAGTCCACCACGAGGCCTCAACCGCCCGCCAAGAACACCGTGACCACACAAATACACACATGCCGGAACCGCGGCATGGAGGATGCGCCGCTGGGGACCAGGAGCGGCCTGCGGCGAGGCCAAACCAAGACCCAGCCCGCCCGGCCGCCACTCCCCGTGGACCTCGAGCACCCCCAACTAATAGCAGCAGCAGGAGAGAGACGCGCCTTTGGGGGCAGGAAACATCCGGTGGAGGAGCAGCCGCGCTGGACCGGCAGAGGAGGCGCAGCAGTCAGAGGGGAGCACCCCCCAAGACTCACCAGATCGGATCCCCCTCGCCTTCGCCATCCCAGGATGCAACACGGCTTCGTCGGCGGCCCTCCGGCAACGGCAATGCAGAGGCTGGGCGGCGGAGGAGGGCCCCTAGGTGCGGCGGCGAGGTTTCCCCCGAGTTGCCAGATGCGGGCGACGCCGCCGTGCTGACTTCGCCTTCCTGGCTGCTTTCGTTCGTGCAGCGTGCGTGACTCTTTTTTCTTTTTAGGTTTTTTTCATGGTAATACGTGTTCATTTATATAAAGATCATGTTGGGGAACGTAGTAATTTCAAAAAAATTCCTACGCACACACAGGATCATGGTGATGCATAGCAACGAGAGGGGAGAGTGTGTCCACGTACCCTCGTAGACTGAAAGCGGAAGCGTTAGCACAACGCGGTTGATGTAGTCGTACGTCTTCACGATCCGACCGATCCAAGTACCGAACGCACGGCACCTCCGAGTTCAGCACACGTTCAGCTCGATGACATCCCGCGAGCTCCGATCCAGCAAAGCTTCGCCGGAGAGTTTCGTCAGCACGTCGGCGTGATGACGGTGATGATGATGCTACCGACCTAGGGCTTCACCTAAGCACCGCTATGATATGATCGTGGTGGATTATGGTGGAGGGGGCACCGCACACGGCTGGGAGAGATCAACAGATCAACTTGTGTGTCTAGAGGTGCCCCCTGTCCCCGTATATAAAGGAGCAAGGGGGGAGGCCGGCCGGCCCCTGTAGGGCGCGCCAGGAGGAGGAGTCCTCCTCCTAGTAGGAGCAGGACTCCCCTCTTTCCTACTCCTACTAGGAGGGGGAAAGGAAGGGGGAGAGGGAGAAGGAAAGGGGGGCGCCGCCCCCCCCCCCCTCTCCTAGTCCAATTCGGACCAGAGGGGGAGGGGCGCGCGGCCTGCCATAGGCCAGCCCTCTCTCTCTCCACTAAGGCCCATAAGGCCCACTATTTCTCCCGGGGGGTTCCGGTAACCCTCCGGCACTCCGGTTTTCTCCGAAACCACCCGGAACACTTCCGGTGTCCGAATATAGTCGTCCAATATATCGATCTTTATGTCTCGACCATTTCGAGACTCCTCGTCGTGTCCGTGATCATATCCGGGACTCCGAACTACCTTCGGTACATCAAAACACAAAAACTCAAAATACCGATCGTCACCGAACTTTAAGCGTGCGGACCCTACGGGTTCGAGAACTATGTAGATATGACCGAGACACGTCTCCGGCCAATAACCAATAGCGGAACCTGGATGCTCATATTGGCTCCCACATATTCTACGAAGATCTTTATCGGTCAAACCGCATAACAACATATGTTGTTCCCTTTGTCATCGGTATGTTACTTGCCCGAGATTCGATCGTCGGTATCTCAATACCTAGCTCAATCTCGTTACCGGCAAGTCTCTTTACTCGTTCTATAATGCATCATCCCGCAACTAACTCGTTAGTCACATTGCTTGCAAGGCTTATAGTGATGTGCATTACCGAGAGGGCCAAGAGATACCTCTCTGACAATCGGAGTTACAAATCCTAATCTCGATCTATGCCAACTTCAACAAGTACCATCGGAGACACCTGTAGAGCACCTTTATAATCACCCAATTACGTTCTGACGTTTGGTAGCACACAAAGTGTTCCTCCGGTAATCGGGAGTTGCATAATCTCATAGTTATAGGAACATGTATAAGTCATGAAGAAAGCAATAGCAGTAAACTAAAACGATCAAGTGCTAAGCTAACGGAATGGGTCAAGTCAATCACATCATTCTCCTAATGATTTGATCCCGTTTATCCAATGACAACTCATGTCTATGGCTAGGAAACTTAACCATCTTTGATCAACGAGCTAGTCAAGTAGAGGCATACTAGTGACACTCTGTTTTGTCTATGTATTCACACATGTATTATGTTTTCGATTAATACAATTCTAGCATGAATAATAAACATTTATCATGAAATAAGGAAATAAATAATAACTTTATTATTGCCTCTAGGGCATATTTCCTTCAGTCTCCCACTTGCACTAGAGTCAATAATCTAGTTCACATCGCCATGTGATTTATCACCAATAGTTCTCATCACCATGTGATTAGTTCACATCGCCATGTGACTAATATCCAAAGGGTTTTACTAGAGTCAATAATCTAGTTCACATAGCTATGTGATTAACACCAAAAGAGTACTTTGTTTTGCTTGTGAGAGAAGCTTAGTCAACAGGTCTGTCACATTCAGATCCGTATGTATTTTGCAAATTTCTATGTTTACCATGCTCTGCACGGAGCTACTTTAGCTAATTGCTCCCACTTTCAATATGTATCCAGATTGAGACTTAGAGTCATCTGGATCAGTGTCAAAACTTGCAACGACGTAACCCTTTATGACGAACCTTTTGTCACCTCCATAATCGAGAAATATATCCTTATTCCACTAAGGATAATTTTGACCGATGTTCAGTGATCTACTCCTAGATCACTATTGTACTCCCTTGTCAATACTAAGTGTAGGGTATACAATAGATCTGGTACACAACATGTCATACTTTATAGAACCTATGGCTGAGGCATAGGGAATGACTTTCATTCTCTTTCTATCTTCTGCCGTGGTCGGGCTTTGAGTCTTACTCAATTTTACACCTTGTAACACAGGCAAGAACTCTTTCTTTGACTGTTCCACTTTGAACCACTTCAAAATCTTTGTCAAGGTATGTGCTTTGTGAAAGTCCTATTAAGCGTCTTGATCTATCTCTATAGATCTTGATGCCCAATATGTAAGCAGCTTCACCGAGGTTTTTCATTGAAAAACTCTTATTCAAGTATCCCTTTATGTTATCCAGAAATTCTATATCATTTCCAATCAGCAATATGTCATCCACATATAATATCAGAAATGCTACAGAGCTCCCACTCACTTTCTTGTAAATACAGGCTTCTCCAAAAGTCTGTATAAATCCATATGCTTTGATCACTCTATCAAAACGTTTATTCCAACTCCGAGAGGCTTGCGCCAGTTCATAAATGGATCGCTAGAGCTTGCACACTTTGTTAGCTCCCTTTGGATCTACAAAACCTTCCGGTTGCATCATATACAACTCTTCTTCTAGAAATCCATTCAGGAATGCAGTTTTGACATCCATTTGCCAAATTTCATAATCATAAAATGCGGCAATTGCTAACATGATTCGGACAGACTTAAGCATCGCTACGGGTGAGAAAGTCTCATCGTAGTCAACCCCTTGAACTTATCAAACACCTTTCGCAACAAGTCGAGCTTTGTAGGCAGTAGCATTACCGTCAGCGTCAGTCTTCTTCTTGAAGATCCATTTATTCTCTATGGCTTGCCGATCATCGGGAAAGTCAACCAAAGTCCACACTTTGTTCTCATACATGGATCCCATCTCAGATTTCATGGCCTCAAGCCATTTTGCGGAATCTGGGCTCACCATCGCTTCTTCATAGTTCGCAGGTTCACCTTGGTCAAGTAACATGACCTCCAGAATAGGATTACCGTACCAGTCCGGTGCGGATCTTACTCTGGTTGACCTACGAGGTTTGGTAGTAACTTGATCTGAAGTTACATGATCATCATCATTAGCTTCCCACTAATTGGTGTAGGAGTCACAGGAACAGATTTCTGTGATGAACTACTTTCCAATAAGGGAGCAGGTACAGTTACCTCATCAAGTTCTACTTTCCTCCCACTCACTTCTTTCGAGAAAAACTCCTTCTCTAGAAAGGATCCATTCTTAGCAACGAATGTCTTGCCTTCAGATCTGTGATAGAAGGTGTACCCAACAGTTTCCTTTGGGTATCCTATGAAGACACATTTCTCCGATTTGGGTTCGAGCTTATCATGTTGAAGCTTTTTCACATAAGCATTGCAGCCCCAGACTTTAAGAAACGACAGCTTTGGTTTCTTGCCAAACCACGGTTCATAAGGCGTCGTCTCAACGGATTTCGATGGTGCCCTATTTAACATGAATGCAGCCATCTCTAAAGCATAACCCCAAAATGATAGCGGTAAATCAATAAGAGACATCATAGATCGCACCATATCTAGTAAAGTACGATTACGGCGTTCGGACACACCATTACGCTGTGGTGTTCCGGGTGGCGTGAGTTGCGAAACTATTCTGCATTGTTTCAAATGTAGACCAAACTCGTAACTCAAATATTCTCCTCCACGATCAGATCGTAGAAATTTTATTTTCTCGTTACGATGATTTTCCACTTCACTCTGAAATTCTTTGAACTTTTCAAATGTTTCAGACTTATGTTTCATTAAGTAGATATACCCATATCTGCTTAAATCATCTGTGAAGGTGAGAAAATAATGATACCCGCCGCGAGCCTCAATATTCATCGGACCACATACATCAGTATGTATGATTTCCAACAAATCTGTTGCTCGCTCCATTGTTCCGGAGAACGGCGTTTTAGTCATCTTGCCCATGAGGCATGGTTCGCAAGTACCAAGTGATTCATAATCAAGTGATTCCAAAAGTCCATCAGCATGGAGTTTCTTCATGCGCTTTATATCAATGTGACCCAAACGGCAGTGCCACAAATAAGTTACACTATCATTATCAACTCTGCATCTTTTGGCTTCAACATTATGAATATGTGTATCACTACTATCGAGATTCATCACAAATAGACCACTCTTCAAGGGTGCATGACCATAAAAGATATTACTCATATAAATAGAACAACCATTATTCTCAGATTTAAATGAATAACCGTCTCGCATCAAACAAGATCCAGGTATAATGTTCATGCTTAACGCTGGCACCAAATAACAATTATTTAGGTCTAAAACTAATCTCGAAGGTAGATGTCGAGGTAGCGTGCCGACGGCGATCACATCGACTTTGGAACCATTTCCCACGCGCATCGTCACCTCGTCCTTAGCCAGTCTTTGCTTAATCCGTAGTCCCTGTTTCGAGTTGCAAATAGTAGCAACAGAACCAGTATCAAATACCCAGGTGCTACTGCGAGCTCTAGTAAGGTACACATCAATAACATGTATATCACATATACCTTCGTTCACCTTGCCATCCTTCTTATCTGCCAAATACTTGGGGCAGTTCCGCTTCCAGTGACCAGTCTATTTGCAGTAGAAGCACTCAGTCTCAGGCTTAGGTCCAGACTTGGCTTTCTTCTCTTGAGCAGCAACTTGCTTGCTATTCTTCTTGAAGTTCCCCTTCTTCTTCCCTTTACCCTTTTTATTGAAACTGGTGGTCTTGTTGACCATCAACACTTGATGCTCCTTCTTGATTTCTACTTCCGCAGCTTTTAGCATTGCGAAGAGCTCGGGAATTGTCTTATCCATCCCTTGCATATTATAGATCATCACGAAGCTCTTGTAGCTTGGTGGCAGTGATTGAAGAATTCTGTCAATGACACTATCATCCAGAAGATTAACTCCCAGTTGAATCAAGTGATTGTTATACCCAGACATTTTGAGTATATGTTCACTGACAGAACTATTCTCCTACATTTTGCAGCTGTAGAACTTATTGGAGACTTCATATCTCTCAATCTGGGCATTTGCTTGAAATATTAGCTTCAACTCCTGGAACATCTCATATGCTCCATGACGTTCAAAACATCGTTGAAGCCCCGGTTCTAACCCGTAAAGCATGGCACACTGAACTATCGAGTAGTCATCAGCTTTGCTCTGCCAGACGTTCTTAACGTCGTCAGTTGCATCTGCAGCAGGCCTGGCACCCAGCGGTGCTTCCAGGACGTAATTCTTCTGTGCAGCAATGAGGATAATCCTCAAGTTACGAACCCAGTCCGTGTAATTGCTACCATCATCTTTCGACTTTGCTTTCTCAAGGAATGCATTAAAATTCAACGGAACAACAGCACGGGCCATCTATATACAACAACATAGACAAGCAAAATACTATCAGGTACTAAGTTCATGACAAATTTAAGTTCAATTAATCATATTACTTAAGAACTCCCACTTAGATAGACATCTCTCTGATCATCTAAGTGATCACGTGAAATGGAGTAGTTTTCAATGGTGAACATCACTATGTTGATCATATCTACTATATGATTCACGCTCGACCTTTCGGTCTCAGTGTTCCGAGGCCATATCAGCATATGCTAGGCTCGTCAAGTTTAACCCGAGTATTCTGCGTGTGTAAAACTGTCTTACACCCGTTGTAGATGAACGTTGAGCTTATCACACCCGATCATCACGTGGTGTCTCGGCACGACGAACTTTGGCAACGGTGCATACTCAGGGAGAACACTTTTACCTTGAAATTTAGTGAGAGATCATCTTATAATGCTACCGTCAAACAAAGCAGAATAAGATGCATAAAGGATAAACAACACATGCGATCAATATAAGTGATATGATATGGCCATCATCATCTTGTGCCTTTGATCTCCATCTCCAAAGCACCGTCAAGGTCACCATCGTCACCGGCGCGACACCTTGATCACCATCGTAGCATCGTTGTCGACTCGCCAACTATTGCTTCTACGACTATCGCTACCGCTTAGTGATAAAGTAAAGCAATTACAGGGCGATTGCATTGCATACAATAAAGCGACAACCATATGGCTCCTGCCAGTTGCCGATAACTCCGTTACAATACATGATCATCTCATACAATAAATATAGCATCATGTCTTGACCATATCACATAACAACATGCCCTGCAAAAACAAGTTAGACGTCCTCTACTTTGTTGTTGCAAGTTTTACGTGGCTGCTACGGGCTGAGCAAGAACCGTTCTTACCTACGCATCAAAACCACAACGATAGTTCGTCAAGTTAGTGCTGTTTTAACCTTCTCAAGGACCAAGCGTAGCCACACTCGGTTCAACTAAAGTAGGAGAAACTGACACCCGCCAGCCACCTATGTGCAAAGCACGTCGGTAGAACCAGTCTCGCGTAAGCGTACGCGTAATGTCGGTCCGGGCTGCTTCATCCAACAATACCGCCGAACCAAAGTATGACATGCTGGTAAGCAGTATGACTTGTATCGCCCACAACTCACTTCTGTTCTACTCGTGCATATAACATCTACGCATAAACCAGGCTCGGATGCCACTGTTGGGGAACGTAGTAATTTCAATAAACTTCCTACGCACACACAAGATCATGGTGATGCATAGCAACGAGAGGGGACAGTGTGTTCACGTACCCTTGTAGACCGAAAGCGGAAGCGTTAGCACAACGCGGTTGATGTAGTCGTACGTCTTCACGATCCGACCGATCCAAGTACCGAACACATGGCACCTCCGAGTTCAGCACACGTTCAGCTCGATGACGTCCCGCGAGCTCCGATCCAGCAAAGCTTCACCGGAGAGTTTCGTCAGCACGACGGTGTGATGACGGTGATGATGATGCTACCGATGCAGGGCTTCACCTAAGCACCGCTACGATATGATCGAGGTGGATTATGGTGGAGGGGGGCACCGCACACGGTTGGGAGAGATCAACAGATCAACTTGTGTGTCTAGAGGTGCCCCCTGCCCCCGTATATAAAGGAGCAAGGGGGGAGGCCGGCCGGCCCCTGTAGGGCACGCCAGGAGGAGGAGTCCTCCTCCTAGTAGGAGTAGGACTCCCATCTTTCCTACTCCTACTAGGAGGGGGAAAGGAAGGGGGAGAGGGAGAAGGAAAGGGGGGCGCCCCCCCCCCTCTCCTAGTCCAATTCAGACCAGAGGGGGAGGGGCACGCGGCCTGCCCTAGGCCAGCCCTCTCTCTCTCCACTAAGGCCCATAAGGCCCACTATTTCTCCCGGGGAGTTCCGGTATCCCTCCGGCACTCCGGTTTTCTTCGAAACCACCCGGAACACTTTCGGTGTCTGAATATAGTCGTCCAATATATCGATCTTTATGTCTCGACCATTTTGAGACTCCTCGTCATGTCCGTGATCATATCTGGGACTCCGAACTACCTTCGGTACATCAAAACACAAAACTCATAATACCGATCGTCACCGAACTTTAAGCGTGCGGACCCTACGGGTTCGAGAACTATGTAGACATGACCGAGACACGTCTCCGGTCAATAACCAATAGCGGAATCTGGATGCTCATATTGGCTCCCACATATTCTACAAAGATCTTTATCGGTCAAACCACATAACAACATACGTTATTCCCTTTGTCATCGGTACGTTACTTGCCCGAGATTCGATCGTCGGTATCTCAATACCTAGCTCAATCTCGTTACTGGCAAGTCTCTTTACTCGTTCCGTAATGCATCATCCTGCAACTAACTCATTAGTCACATTGCTTGCAAGGCTTATAGTGATGTGCATTACCGAGAGGGCCCAGAGATACCTCTTCGACAATCGGAGTGACAAATCCTAATCTCGATCTGTGCCAACTTCAACAAGTACCATCGGAGACACCTGTAGAGCACCTTTATAATCACCCAGTTACGTTGTGACGTTTGGTAGCACACAAAGTGTTCCTTCGGTAATTGGGAGTTGCAAAATCTCATAGTTATAGGAACATGTATAAGTCATGAAGAAAGCAATAGCAGTAAACTAAAACGATCAAGTGCTAAGCTAACGGAATGGGTCAAGTCAATCACATCATTCTCCTAATGATGTGATCCCGTTTATCAAATGACAACTCATGTCTGGCTAGGAAACTTAACCATCTTTGATCAACGAGCTAGTCAAGTAGAGGCATACTAGTGACACCCTGTTTTTTCTATGTATTCACACATGTATTATGTTTCCGGTTAATACAATTCTAGCATGAATAATAAACATTTATCATGAAATAAGGAAATAAATAATAACTTTATTATTGCCCCTAGGGCATATTTCCTTCAGATCATAGTACAAGTCACGTACACACCGACCTGACAAAACTGAACAAATAGCAGAAAGCTAGCCTTTGCACAAAGGAACATCAGTTAAGAAGTAAAATTACAAACAAGACCGAAGAAACCTCTGAGCTTGACACCAACGTCCATCGCCTGCCTCTGGCACCACCACATCAGTAGCCAAAGAACAAAATAACGGATCACCTCCACACCCGAGCTCGATGCGGCTCCATCGCTGATATCCAGCTTTGCGGACATCGAAGGTGGCTCGCCAAAGACGAAACCATTCCCGTGGAACGAATCAGACTGAGGCAATACCCGGACATGCCATCGAACTCCAGATCTGGCACCCCCACATGACTAAGACGTCGGAGGAGGAAACCATGCCTGTCATCCACGTACCACGAACCCAGCACACGATCCACCATCTTTCAGATGTCGTCCATGCAGACCATAATCTGCATCCGCTCTTGGACTACCTCCCGAGCTCCAATCCAGCGCTGGAGCAGACGTCGTCGCAACGGTGGAGCCCGAGGACACAGGTCCACCACGAGGATGCCGCCGCTGTATCATCCTTACTTGAACAGACTGGATTCCATATCCGCCCCAACCATAGGACCGATCTCCTCATTGGAGTAGAATCTGAAGAAACTTTATTCGACGCCACCATTGCTGTCGCCGAAGCCAAGATGATGAACAGCCTAAACATCTAGACTACTTTGGCCTAAAACTATCCACACACGCGTGGATCCGGCAACCCCCCTACCACCGACGACCGAGGTCGTCAGCTGGGGGAGCCACCGGAGGACGGCGCTGGAAGGCTAACCTATGTGGCGGTGCCAGGGTTGCAGTGTGCGTGACTGCGGAAAAGGGGATCGGAGCGTCTATAATACCTCTATACTTATAGCGGGCCCGCTCGCTTCACCCGAGACAGAGCACAACTTCACGCGACTGTTCGACTGGGCTGGCCCAGGCGAACGGGAGGCCACTACCTCGTTTTTTTTCCGGTTTTTTCATGTTTTTAATTTTATTTATACTTCTAAATATTCTAAACATATAATGTATTACAAAATATATTTTATATTTTTAAAAAAATGTTAATTATGCATTTAGAAAATGTTAAATATGTATAAAAATTGTTTCCAAAGTATATAAAAATGTACAATGTGTATAAAAAAAAGGAGGCACAATTTTTTTAAAAAAATATTAATCATGTATTTGGAAAATGTTAAACGTGTATTAAAAATGTTTCTAATGTATAAAAAAATGTATAATTTGTATGGAAAAAGTAGACATCCAAAAAATATGTTTTAAAAAATGCTACTAATGTTTTTGGAAATTATTAAAAATGTATGTATAAAATGTATAAGAGAAATATACGATGTGTAAAAAAAATATTAGACATCAAAACATACATTTGAAAAAAAATGGTAATCATGTAGTTAAAAAATTCTAAACGTGTATTAAAAATGTTCTTGACGTGTACGAAAAATGTACAATGTGTGTTAAAAAATATTGACATCTATCATAAAAATAAAATGAAAGTAACAATGAAAAAACAAAAGCAAAAGAAAACAAAATAAAGATGCAAAAGAAAACCGAAGTGAAAAAGGAAACAAAAAAATCATAGAAAAACTGTGCGCAAAAGAAAAAGAAACAAAGAAACCAAAAAAACCAAGAAAGAAACAAAGAAAAACATAGAAAAACAAAGAAAATGGCAAGAAAACAAAAAAATCTTTGAAACCCAACGAAAAAGAAAAGAAACTAAAATTATAATGAACAAATAAAAGAAAAATGAAACAAAGAAAACCGATGAATAACAAAAGAAAAGAAAAAACAAAGAAAAGTACAACGAGCGAACCTAACACAGGCGAGTCCTAGGGTGAATGGGCCGGCCCACTCGCATTGCACTTGAAGCGAGAGTAGCTTCCATCTTGCGTGAAGCGAGATATAGTTCTCACGGCTTATAGCGAACAGGAACGGCGCGCCACTCCCTTTGGGCTAATCCATGAATATTACCCTGTTCACAGTGGCGGGGAACTCACGGGCCCTCAAATCCCATTCATAAATCACTAATTAAAGAGTACTCCTTTCAAATATCACTCTCACCTCCTCATGTTGCGACAAGTGGCGCACTGCATGCACGCCACTTGTTGCAACCGGGGAGTTTTCCCTTTTTTCGTACATCCGTTTATTCAAAACGTTTTATCTCTTAAACCGTGCGTCCAAATATCGAACCGTTTTCACCATTGGATTCCTCGCGTCGAGATCTTCAAAATTAGATCCTATGTTGATAGGTTTTGATGAACTTTCTTTTTCATAAAAAAACCGTTCAAAAAAGGACAGAAAAACCGAACCGGGGGCACTTTTTTTCCCTTTCTGAAAGAGGCACGGCCGTGCCTCTCGCGAAATGACGACCGTGCCTCTCGTGGGAGAAAAACCGTGCCTCTCGCGGAAGGAAAAAGAAAAAAGAAAACACATTTTTGTCATCTCCGAGAGGCACGGCCGTGCCTCTCGCGAAAGCATAACTGTGCCTCTCGCGGAAGCAAAATCGTGCCTCTCGCGGAAGAAAAAAAACAGAAAACGTGTTTTTTTCGTTTCCGAGAGGCACGGCCGCGAAAGCACAACCGTGCCTCTCATGGAAGAAAAAAAATAGAAAATGTGTTTTTTTCGTTTCTGAGAGACACGTGCGAAAGCAAAACCGTGCCTCTCGTGGAAGGAAAAAAAAACAGAAAACGTGTTTTTTTGGTTTCCGAGAGCATTGATGTGCTTCTCGCAAAAGCAAAACCATGCCTCTCACGGAAGCAAATAACGTGTTTTCTTGCGCAATTTTTTTCAGAAATATATTTGTCCATAAGACCGGTGGAAAACCAAAATGTCAAAAAAAAGGGAAAACCATTTCAAAAGCAGAAAACGTGTGCGGAAAAAAATCCGGAGGGAGTGCCCAGAGCGCGACACATGGCGGCGGCTAAGAGTGCGCCAAGTGGCGCACTCTCAGTCCATCCCCAGGTGATCGTTGTGAGGCCCCCGAATAAACGCTCGTCAACTAGTTGCTCCCGAGATCCAGATTTTCTGTAGAAGACCCATCGTCCTTCTTGAGGCTTTGCACTCCAATAGGCCTTCCTGTGAAAGATATTTGCAATACCCCCCCCCCCCCCTCCCCATTTCATCTTGTCCGAGCGCGATCTGCTTCCACATAACTTCTTTCTTAAGAAGGAGTTCATCCATCTCCCTCAAAATTTTCTTCCTTTCCAGAATTGCGGTACGGTCATTTATTTTAAATAGCACATTGATCTTTTACGAGCCGAGTCAAGTTTCTTTGGAAGATAGACAATATGAGTCTGGCTCCATCCATGAAGAGAATTCATTAATCTATCCAGATTATTTGCCACATCCTTCAAATCCTCAATATGTGTACCATTATTCCAACAAGCCTTAACCTTTTCATCCAGAGCCACCCCCTCCCTTTCCCAAAATGACTCATATCTAAGGTGCTTAGTACTTTTTCCAAAGTGAGGGGAACCCAGAAATTGAATTAACGGAGGACATTGGTGTGAGAAACCTTGCATTTAGGAAATACAGAAGACCACTTAGGGCACACCATTGCACGGTCAAGGCGCACCTTCACATTATTATTGCCCTCTTGCTTATTATTATACGTCCAGGGAACCCCATGGTAGCCCAAGTCAAATAAATTACATTCAGAAAAAAAAACTTCTCAAAAATTAGCTATTAATCTCGCTGATCTCTTATGACAAGGAAAAATGTTCGTTCCGCCACACTGCTTAGTTAAAATTGCCCACTATAAACCAAGGACCATCACCAAGAGGTTTAGCTCGTCTCAAAAGATCCCATATAACATACCTTTTGCTCGCCTTTGGTTCCCCATAGATGAAAGTGCTCCTCCATTTCGTGTCATCTCCATTTCAAACATACATGTCAATAAAATGATCACCCAACTTATCTCATCCCAAAACATGGACAAATCTCCACCCATGCCTTGAATAGTAACGAAAAAAATATTTTTCATACCAAACCGTTAGCGCAAAGCCGCAAACTCACATACTCTTAATTTTGTCTAGTTGTAGAAATAAAGATAACATTGGGCTGATGTGTCTTAGAGAGGCTGCCCCAAGCCTCGATAGTTCCAACTCAAACTTTTCATGGCTCCTGACGGGCGTCAACATTCGCACCCATCAATTGATCGGGAGCCCCAACGCCAGCAACATGTCATTTGTGAAGGAAATATGCCCTAGATGCAATAATAAAGTTGTTATTTTATATTTCCTTATAACATGATAAATATTTATTATTCATGCTAGAATTGTATTAACCGGAAACTTGATACATGTGTGGATACATAGACAAAACACCGTGTCCCTAGTAAGCCTCTACTAGACTAGCTCGTTAGTCAAAGATGGTTAAGTTTCCTAACTATAGACATGTGTTGTCATTTGATGAATGGGGTCACATCATTGGGAGAATGATGTGATGGACAAGACCCATCCGCTAGCATAGCATATTTATCGTTCAGTTTTATTGCTATTGCTTTCTTCATGTCAAATACATATTCCTTTGACTATGAGATTATGCAACTCCCGGATACCGGAGGAATACCTTGTGTGCAATCAAACGTCACAACATAATTGGGTGATTATAAAGATGCTCTACAGGTATCTCCGAAGGTGTCTGTTGGGTTGGCATAGATCGAGATTAGGATTTGTCACTCCGAGTATCGGAGAGGTATCTCTGGGACCTCTCGGTAATACACATCATAAGAAGCCTTATAAGCAAAGTGACTAATGAGTTAGTTGCGGGATGATGTATTACGGAACGAGTAAAGAGACTTGACGGTAACGAGATTGAACTAGGTATGAAGATACCGACGATCATATCTCGGGCAAGTAACATACCGATGACAAAGGGAATAACGTATGTTGTCATAACGGTTCGACCGATAAAGATCTTTGTAGAATATGTGGGAGCCAATATGAGCATCTAGGTTCCGCTATTGGTTATTGACGGAGAGGTGTCTCAGTCATGTCTACATAGTTCTCGAACCCGTAGGGTCCGCACGCTTAACGTTCGATGACGATTTTGTATTATATGAGTTATGTGCTTTGATGACCGAATGTTGTTCGGAGACCCGGATGAGATCATGCACATGAAGAGGAGTCTCGAAATGATCGAGAGGTAAAGATTGATATATAGGACGATGGTATTCGGACACCGAAAGTGTTTCGGGATGCACCAGGTACTTATTAGGTCACCGGAAGGGGTTCCGGGCACGCCCGGCAAAAGATATGGGCCTTATGGGCCAAGAGGGGAAACACACCAACCACAAAGGGGCTGGTGCGCCCCCCCCCCATGGGCTGGCCAAAATGGAGAAGGAAAGGGGAAGGAGGAAAGGAAAAAGGGAATAGGAATCCCCCTTCCCCCTCTTCCCTTCCTACTCCGAATAGGAATAGGTAAGGGAGAGGCCGAATTGGGAGGTTCCCAAGTAGGATTCCTCCTACTTGGGGCGCCCCCTTGGCAGCCTCTTCTCCCCTACAACCTATATATATGAGGGGGGCACCGCTAGAACACACACGAACAATTGTTAGCCGTGTGCGGCGGCCCCCTCCACAGTTTACGCCTCCGGTCATATTCTCGTAGTGCTTAGACGAAGCCCTGCGCGGATCACTTCACCATCACCGTCACCACGCCGTCGTGCTGACGGAACTCTCCATCGGCACTTTGTTGGATCAAGAGTTCGAGGGACGTCATCGAGCTGAACGTGTGCATAACTCGGAGGTGCCGTACGTTCGGTGCTTGATCGGTCGGAACGAGAAGAAGTTCAACTACATCAACCATGTTGTCAAACGCTTCCGCTTTCGGTCTACGAGGGTACATGGACACACTCTCCCCCTCTCGTTGCTATGCATCTCCTAGATAGATCTTGCGTGGGCGTAGGAATTTTTTTGAAATTGCATGCTACGTGTGACTCCCCCGATTCAATCGTACACTAATCATGCACGCAAATGTGTAGATCAAGATCAGGGACTCACGGGAAGTTATCACAACACAACTCTAAAAACATAAATAAGTCATACAAGCATCATAATACAAGCCAGGGGCCTCGAGGGCTCGAATACAAGTGCTCGATCATTCGAGTCAGCGGAAGCAAACAATATCTGAGTACAGACATAAGTAAACAAGTTGCCATAAGATGGCTAGCACACAAACTGGGATACAGATCGAAAGAGGCGCAGGCCTCCTACCTGGGATCCTCCTAAACTACTCCTGGTCGTCGGCGGCGGCCTGCACATAGTAGTAGGCACCCTCGGTGTAGTAGGGGTCGTCGTCGACGGGGGCGTCTGGCTCCTGGGCTCCAACATCTGGTTGTGACGTCCGAGAAGAAGAGAAAAAGGGGAAAAGATGGAGAAAAGCAACCGTGAGTACTCATCCAAAGTACTCGCAAGCAAGGACCTACACTACATATGCATGGGTATCTGTGTAAAGGGGCAATATCGGTGGACTGAACTACAGAATGCCAGAATAAGAGGGGGATAGCTAGTCCTGTCAAAGACTACGCTTCTGGCAGCCTCCATCTTGCAGCATGTAGAAGAGAGTAGATGGTAAGTTCACCAAGTATCATCGCATAGTATAATCCTACCCGGCGATCCTCCCCTGGTCGCCCTGTGTGAGAGCGATCACCGGGTTATATCTGGCACTTGGAAGGGTGTGTTTCATTAAGTATCCGGTTCTAGTTGTCATAAGGTCAAGGTACAACTCCGAGTCGTTCTTTTACCGAGGGACACAGTTATTCGAATAGATAAACTTCCCTGCAGGGGTGCACCACATAACCCAACATGCTCGATCCCTTTGGCCGGACACACTTTCCTGGATCATGCCCGGCCTTGGAAGATCAATAGGTCGCAGCCCCACCTAGGCACAACAGAGAGGTCAGCACGCCGATCTAAATCCTAAGCGCGCAGGGGTCTGGGCCCATCGCCCATTGCACACCTGCACGTTCCGAGGGCGGTTGGTGAGCAGACCTATCAACCTCCATTACAAAGAAAGTTGCGTTACGCGGTCCAACCCAGCGCGCGCTGCTCAGTCGCTGACGTCAAGAAGGCTTCGGCTGATACCACGACGTCGAGTGCCCATAACTGTTCCCGCATAGTTGGTTAGTGCGTAAAGGCTAGTGGCCAGACTCAGATCAATTATCAAGATCTCGTTAAGCGTGTTATTTTAAAGTAACCACGGACGCCGACCAGGGCCAGGCCCACCTCTCACCTAGGTGGTCTCAACCTGCCCTGTGGCTCCGCCACAAAGTAACAGTCGGGGGCCGTCAGGAACCCAGGCCCACCACTACCGGGATGGAGCCACCTGTCCTTTCAGCCCCCACATCAAAATCACTTGCGGGTACTCTACGAGCCGACCCGACTTTAGTCACATCATGTAATCTGTATAATATGTATGTATGTATAAATCCGTGATCACCTCTCGAGTGATCATGGCCCAATAGTATAGCATGGCAGACGGACAAGAATGTAGGGCCACTGATGGGATACTAGCATCCTATACTAAGAATTTAGGATTGCAGGTAAGGGTAACAACTGTAGCAACAATGACAGGCTATGCAGCAGAATAGGATTAACCGAAAGCAGTAACATGCTACACTACTCTAGTACAAGTAGTAGAGAGAAGGAATAGGCAATATCTGGTGATCAAGGAGGGGCTTGACTGGTTGCTCTAGCAAGGAGGGGTCGTCAACAACGTAGTCGATCGGGGCACCAGCAGCGGCGTCAGTCTCGTAGTCTATCGGAGAGAAGAGGGGGAATAAACAATGAATACAATGCAAACAGATGCATACCGATGCATGACATGACAAGTAACGGTGCCAGGTGTGCCCTAACGCGGCAGAAGGTGATACCGACGAAGGGAGGAAACATCCGGGAAAGTATTCCCGGTGTTTCGCGTTTTCGGACAAATGAACCGAAGGTGGATTGTTGCAGGTTCGCTATGCTAGGAATGTGTGGCGGGCGAACGGGCTACGTATTCGGATTCGTCTCATCGATCTGAGCAACTTTCATGTACAAAGCTTTTCCATCCGAGTTAAGGATTATTTTATATTAATTTTTAAAGTTTTAAATCATTTTCTAAATTGTTATTACTAAATTAATTCGAAATCAGCATGATGTCAGCATGACATCAGCAGTCAACAGAGGTGTTGACTGGGTCAAACTGACATGTGGGGTCCGCATGTCATCGACTCATCAGGCTAATCTGGGTTTAATTAAGTTAACTAGTGATTAGGTTAATCTAATCAGGATTAATTAAGTTAAGTAATTAATTAATTAATATTATTTTTTATATTTCTCTTTTTTTATAAAAACGTTCTAGGGCGGGGCCCCCTTGTCATAGGTCCATGGGGGCCTTAGCGGGTCTCAGGCGCCAGGACTTGGCGGGGCACCCGAGCGGGGTTGTGGGCACCGGGTCGCCAGGCCCGGGCGCACGAACGGCAGCGCGGCTCGCCGGCCGGCCGCAGCAGGCAGAGGTGATGCAGGGGCGGCGGCGTGCGCGGCGCAGGCGGCGAGGGGAGCAGGGCGGCGCGCGTGCGCAGCGGGCTCGCGCAGGAAGCAGTAGCTGCGGTGCGAGGCGAGGCGGGGCGATGGTCGGCGGCGGGAGCAGTGGGGCGCGGCCGTAGGCGTGCAACACTAGCGCGGGGCCAGCGGTGGAGCAACGTGCGACAGCAGCGGGGAAAAGGCGCATGCGAGTGGGGCGAGCGGCGAGGGGACAAGGCTGCGGCCGGGCGCGCGGGCACATGGGGAGGGCGCGAAGGAGGAGTCAGGGCACGCGAGAGGGACGCCCAGGGCCATGGTGAGTGCGACCGGTGCAGGTGAGGCGCACGGCCGGCGGTCGCGGGCAGCAAGGCAGCAACGGGCTAGGCACGTTGGACGCACGCGTACGGGAGGTCGTCGTTGCGAGAAAGAGGAGAGGCCGGGGGCCTCACCGGGTTAGTGTAGGGTTCGGGGCAGCGGGGCGTGGGGAGGACGACGGTGATGACGCGGCGCAGGGAAGGCAGTCTGGCGGGGGAGGTTCGGCGAGGTCCTCGGGCGGCGGTGACGTGCAGTCCAGCGGCGAGGTGGTCGGCAGCGACGAGGTAGGGACAGGCGGCGTCGGTTGCTGTGGCGACGGCGACGGCACGCTCCCGATCCAGATCGGGACCGAGACGAGGGGCGCGAGGGGAGAGTGGGGGATCGGGAGGAGAAGTGGGACGGTTTGGGTTTCGGTCGGGTGGACTGGGGGTTAGTAGGCTGGGGTGCGGGGTGGGCCGGCCTGGTCGCTAGGCCAACTGGGCCGTGGCCCGGGGGTGGGGGGCTTCTTTGTTTTCCGTTTTATCTTTTGTTTACTTTTCCTGTTAATTAGTTTTGCTATTTTATTTACTACTCATTTTAGTTTTGTTCATTATAAAAACAGCACCTAATGTAGTATTACCAGTTATACCACTGCCATTACTAGTTAGGCATTTAATTAAAAATAGTTTGTAACATTATAACTTGAAAAGGTATTTAATTAATTGTTCTAGTTGCTGCTTTAGTTAATTTAGAGCATTTAAATATTTTATAAAAATGTGGTTTCTCCACCATTACTAGTTATGATTTATTTGACACAACCCGAACATTTTAGTTTTAGTTTTTGAAAACTTTTGTTGCTTGCCTTTAATTCAATTTTGAAGTTGGATCGGTTTCGAATTAACGCGAGATTAGTAACAGTAATCAAAGTGATGTGGCACCATTAGCAGAGAATTACTGTAGCTTAATTATTCGGGCGTCACAATTCTCCTCACTACAAGAAATCTCGTCCAGAGATTTAAGAGGTGGAATAAGGGGGAATGTTCTGGTTACGAAATTCTAACGGATCTTCTCGATCTTGGTTGCTCTTCTCAAAGAGTTTGCTCCATGATGTTTATCCCTCCATTCCTCTACTTCTGTGCGTCGGGACGAAGTTGTCATCATCCTTTCTTTGGGAACTCCATCGTACTTACGACAAAATAAGGGGGGTATTCCGGGAGAACGGACCTCGACAAGGTTGACTATCTGGTCAATAACATCGGGGAAGGTGGCAGAAAGTAACTCTCGAATTGAAACTTAAGAAAATATCGAGAGCATAGTAAGGAGGTATCATGGGAAATTTTGAGCGGGCAGGCAATCGTTCGATGCCTGAAATGGAGTGTGAAAAGGGGTTCAAAGCAACGAGAATAAGTATTGCGTCTGATTCCAGAATAGATCACGAGGAAGGTGACCCATGAATTACATATGTAGTCAAGCGCGAGGAATAACTTTGACAACAGGGTGTACAGGAGAGTCAGGTTTCGATCCTGTGGAACTATGGGTTATGCGTCCACCATGTGGGTTAGAAAGTAGAAGAAGTGATGACATCTTGCACGGTCATGATAGCAAGGCAGGTCTGAGCATAGCCTGTCAGTTATGTTGACAACAATGTCGGTACCAAGGGCGAGGGACGAAGAGAACCATTTTCCTGCTCGTTGAAACGAGGCGGACCAGTAGGCAAAGTTCTCGTCCATCGGTGGTTACCGGAATGTCGTGAACAATAGTAACAGGGTCTTACTGACAGAGTGGTACAACAAGGTGCTTACCTCCGCAGGGAATTATCACTTCTCAGTTAAGTCAGATTACAAGGTTAACAAAACAATGGAAAGGAAAATGTGATTATCAGATTAAACAGAACAATGGAAAGGAAAATGTGTTTAAACACATTTTTCAGGGGTATATCCTTCCCAAGGACAAGTAGAGCATGATATCCAAGACAAGATAGAAAGTACAAAACCATTTAGGTAAGGGGAGAGGAATTTCATGACATTACCCCAAACAACGGTGTTTTGATAATAGATAAAGAAAATTTAGCATTTTGCTTGAAATGTCCTTATTGAAGATCGGAGTACCACAAACATGCTTCGAGATAGCATTGGCATGGTCTTCAAGCAAAGGTCAGACTTTGGATACACAAAGGATTCATCAGGAACAACTTATAAAGCAAGTCATTCCATTTTCTCATGGAAGAATGGCTAACCTTGCTGGAAAGGAAACTATAACAATGGGTCCTCCGGCCAGGTGCGCTAGGCATGACATCACCTTACCCGGTCATATAAAGACCAATGTTATAACTCAAGGAAATATGTTCCAACCATCATATCTGACCGAAATTCAGATCTGATTGGTATCAGGATACCTTAGACTCAGGATGCCTGAGAAGAAAGGGTGCAACACAATTTGACGAGATGACATTGTAAGATTCTCGGGAAATGAACTATGGAAGCGAGTTCTGTAACAAGAGTTTATCATTAAACCAAGGAGAGGGTGAGGGGGTGGCTGATGGACTCGGCGACAATTCATCAAGATTAACAAAAGATGGATTTCCACAATTATGTGAACTAGGAGATAACATTTGTCAAATCAAATGGTATAATGATGTATGCTCGAGGAAAACATACACAATTAAACATTGGTTGAAAGGTGCACCCATAATATGGGCTTAGGTAGCATGATCAATGTTTAGAATGGTGATTCAATAACCAATACTCAAAGAATGAAACTATCGTTAACGAAAAAGGCTTTCGCCCCGCTTTATATATAAAGCACAGATCACCAACAACACATGCCACCAATACACACGCACACACCCAAGGCAGGATACATAGGCGCTGAGCGCAGCAACACCACCCCTTGCACTACAAGAGCCACCGGGGGCCTCAACCGTGAACACGCCACCGCGAAGAGAAGAAGCTACATACGACGCTCCGTGGGCTCCAAGGCGGTGCCAACAGGAAGGTTACGACACCGAAGCACCGCCACCGCCCGACCCAAGGATCAGAGTTTCCCCCGGAGCAACACGACGGGCAGCGAGAGTCGCGGAGACGCCTTCAAGAAGGGAACGAGCTTTGCTGTCGCCGGTCAGTCCGAAGATAGAACAGGTTTTCACCCCGACCAATATTCACCGCCACCGAACGCCGCACCCTGGCTACCACGCCGCCCACACGGCCATGGCCACTAGGCAGCACCAAGTCACGGGCTTTGCCCAGGAGCACCGCGACACCACCACCAGGGCCGCCACCCCAGCATCCATGACCATGACGCCACCTCACCCGCCACCCACCTCTACCCCAACCAAAGAGACGAATGGAAAGGAACTGCTTTTTGCACTCCTGAGCAGTCCCCAGCGTTGAGACCCGAAGTCTGGCCAAACCTGGCCACCATCGACCCGTCCTGCTGCCGGGTGCGAGACGAGCTCAGTCCTGCGGCCGGGTGCGAGACGAGTCAGATCCTGCTACCGGGCGCGAGACGGGCTCGGTCCTGCTGCCGGGCGCGAGACGAGTCTGGTCCTGTTGTCGGGCGCGAGACGAGCTCGGTCCTGTCGCCGGGCGCGAAATGGGCGATGGGCGCCGCTGGGAGAGGGCCAACCCTCCGATGAAGGTAGCGCCTGAACGACGGGGAGAGGAATCGAAGGTCGCCAAGGTCGCTCACCGACAGGCAGACGCCGAAGTCCAGCCGCCGCCGTGAACTGACCCAGACCACCACCATGGGCCACCACCACGCCATGGCCGCCCACATCCACGCCGGGACCCCGAGGGACTGCTCCGAGCCCCCCGCTGATGGCCCTGTGCCAAATCCAAGGAGCAGGCCGGCAACCGCCACCGTCCCCTCCCAAATCCGCGACCAGGATGAGCCCCGGCCACCGCCCTGCGCCACAAGTCGGGTCCCCGGCGACAAATCCAGCTGGATCTGGCCATAAACTGGCTCGCCCGCAACCACCAGCCCCGTCGTCGCCGCGTCAGATCTGCCGCCGCCACGGGTGCGCCCCCCACCGCGAGGCCCTCCACGCCGCCACCCCGGACCAGCAGCCCTGCCACCGGACCCAGCAGCCACGCCCCCCGCAAGAGCAGCGCTGCTGTCCGAGGAGGGCGCCCCGTGCCGCCGCCGCCCGAGCAGGGAGAGACGAGGCCCCGCCGCCGCCAGCACCAAACGGGCTTTGCCCGCCGGTGTGAACGGCCGGTGGCGAGGGAGGAAGACGAGGGGAGGGGGCCCGGCCGACGACGCCGTAGGGTTTCCCACCGGTCGCCCGCGGGGACAACGCGGGAGGAGGAGTGAGCTCTCTCAAAATCTGGATATTTCTGAAACTATCATTCATTAACTTACAAGCAATAGAGTTGCTAGAAGTTTTGAATTTTACACCTCGCAGTCCATTTGTCGGTATTCCGGTTAGAAACAACACGGAGACCAAGAAATGAATGGAGATGGCGATAAGTATTACTATATCAAGAATTTCTTAAGAAGTGGTGAAATTCTCACGACATCCTTGGCATAAAAGATCGTAATACTCCAAGGTAAGGAAGAACAAATGCTGGATAGCAAGTAACTCAAGGTATAACACAAAACACAGACAAGTTTGTGTTGAACGGGAGGCAATAAAGTAGTCGATGATAATACCAATCATCAAGGGCAAGGATGGTATTTCTCATCATGAATTCAATTGATATCCTGGAAAAGCTTAGAATGCTGATGATGATCATGACACATTTGTCAAGAGATTTCATGAAGATGTAATCGATCGGCGATGACATCAAGTCAAATGAATGATGAAGCAAAAGGTTTATTAGAACCATGGGTACTACACAAACTCTAAATCAAGTTTGTTGTTCAAGGAGAAATGATATGACAAGGAAGATCGACGTAAGATTAGCTCACCGTCGAAATTTGTGCTCCGGGAAGGACCAGGTAGTATAGTTAAAATTAGAACAATAATGATGTAGCCGATCAGGCTAGGAATGACTTGAAAGATTATTAAACTCGCAAGCAATGAAAATTACTTAGAGTTATCGAATCGGAGTGCGGAATCGATTCACTTATCGGTGTTCTCGAGTGAAATAACTCAGAACCCCGGGGAAATCTGAAATCAGTGAGAAGCAATACTAGATGAAGACTCATAGGAAGCACACAGTTCTTTGATATTCTCGAGATACTGGAGGGTATTACTCGAAGGAAGATCGACATAGGGGTTGCGGAGATGTATTGATCTGCAGAAGACAAGTGTTTTCACTTGCCTGAGAAATGGAATCACAAAATATCAATATGGTCGGAACCATGATTGCAAAAGACCAGATCTCATATATAAGATGGACTTATACCAGGGAAATAATTAATTTAAGAGAAGCTTCCATGATAAGATCTACATCGTGTCCATGGGCATGAATACAAAGTTCAAGGTCGACTTCCACTTCTTCAATGCATAATCTTACATTCAATTCTCGCGTTCGATGAAGTTGTAGTTTTGAAATTTTAACTGGTAAAATACCAGAAGAGTATGACTCGTGAAAACTCTCGGGTTCACACAGATTATAAAGGCATGGGTTCAACCCATCGCGGCATCTTAGGAACATATACCACAATCTTCTAGAGTAGATAATACAAGCCCGATAGTAGAGCATGGTTGACAAAAGTGATACGTCTCCAACGTATCTATAATTTTTTATTGTTCCATGCTATTATATATTCTGTTTTAGATGTTTAATGGGCTTATTTATATACTTTTATATTAGTTTTCGGACTAACCTATTAACCGGAGGCCCAGCCCGAATTGCTGTTTTTTGCCTATTTTATTGTTTCGCAGAAAAGGAATATCAAACGGAGTCCAAACGGAATAAAACCTTCGGGAACGTGATTTTCTGAACAAACGTGATCCAGAGGACTTGGAGTGGACGTCAAGCAACCGACGAGGAAGCCACGCAGCAGGGGGGGGCGCCTACCCCCCTGGGCGCGCCCTCCACCCTCGTGGGCCCCTCGTAGCTCTCCTGACCGACCTCCTTCGCCTATATATACTCATATACCCTGGAAACATCAGATACGGAGCCAAAACCCTATTTCCACCGCCACAATCTTCTGTACCTGTGAGATCCCATCTTGGGGCCTTTTCCGGCGTCCTGCCGGAGGGGGCATTGATCACGGAGGGCTTCTACATCAACACCATAGCCTCTCCGATGATGTGTGAGTAGTTTACCTCAGACCTTCGGGTCCATAGTTATTAGCTGGATGGCTTCTTCTCTCTCTTTGGATCTCAATACAAAGTTCTCCTCGATTCTCTTGGAGATCTATTTGATGTAACTCTTCTTTTTGCGTTGTGTTTGTCGAGATCCGATGCATTGTGGGTTTATGATCAAGATTATCTATGAACAATATTTGAATCTCCTCTGAATTCTTTTATGTATGATTGGTTATCTTTGCAAGTCTCTTCGAATTATCAGTTTGGTTTGGCCTACTAGATTGATCTTTCTTGCAATGGGAGAAGTGCTTAGCTTTGGGTTCAATCTTGCGGTGCTCGATCCCAGTGACAGTTGGGGAAACGACACGTATTGTATTGTTGCCATCAAGGATAAAAAGATGGGGTTTATATCATATTGCATGAGTTTATCCCTCTACATCATGTCATCTTGCTTAAAGCGTTACTCTGTTCTTATGAACTTAATACTCTAGATGCATGCTGGATAGCGGTCGATGTGTGGAGTAATAGTAGTAGATGCAGGCAGGAGTCGGTCTACTTGTCACGGACGTGATGCCTATATACATGATCATACCTAGATATTCTCATAACTATGCTCAATTCTATCAATTGCTCGACAGTAATTCGTTTACCCACCGTAATACTTATGCTATCTTGAGAGAAGCCACTAGTGAAACCTATGGCCCCCGGGTCTATTTTCCATCATATTAATCTCCGTCAACTAGCTATTTCTATTACCGTTTATTTTGCTTTCTTTACTTTTAGTCTTTACCATAAAAATACCAAAAATATTATCTTATCATCTCTATCAGATCTCACTCTCGTAAGTGACCGTGAAGGGATTGACAACCCCTTTATGCGTTGGTTGCGAGGTTCTTATTTGTTTTATAGGTGTGTGGGACTCGAGCGTAGTCTCCTACTGGATTGATACCTTGGTTCTCAAAAACTGAGGGAAATACTTACACTACTTTACTGCATCACCCTTTCCTCTTTAAGGGAAAACCAACGCAATGCTCAAGAGGTAGCAAGAAGGATTTCTGGCGCCGTTGCCCGGGAGTCTACGCACAAGTCAAGACATACCAAGTACCCATCACAAACTCTTATCCCTCGCATTACATTATTTGTCATTTGCCTCTCGTTTTCCTCTCCCCCACTTCACCCTTGCCGTTTTATTCGCCCTCTTTTTCCGTTCTCCTCTTTTTCGCTTGCCTCTTGTTTGCTTGTGTGTTGGATTGCTTGCTTGTCACGATGGCTCAAGACAATACTAAATTGTGTGACTTTACCAATACCAACAACAATGATTTTCTTAGCACTCCGATTGCTCCTCTTACCGATGCTGAATCTTGTGAAATTAATGCTGCTTTGTTGAATCTTGTCATGAAAGATCAATTCGTCCGCCTTCCTACTGAAGATGTTGCTACCCATGTAAATAGCTTTGTTGATTTGTGTGATATGCAAAAGAATAAAGATGTGGACAATGATATTGTTAAATTGAAGCTACTTCCTTTTTCGCTTAGAGATCGTGCTAAAACTTGGTTTTCGTCTTTGCCTAAAAATAGTATTGATTCTTGGAATAAGTGCAAAGATGCTTTTATCTCTAAGTATTTTCCTCCCGCTAAGATCATCTCTCTTAGAAACGATATTATGAATTTTAAGCAACTTGATCATGAACATGTTGAACAAGCTTGGGAGAGGATGAAATTAATTATACGTAATTGCCCTACTCATGGTTTGAATTTGTGGATGATTATACAAAAAATTTATGCCAGATTGAATTTTGCTTCTAGAAATCTTTTAGATTCGGCCACGGGAGGCACTTTTATGGAAATAACTTTAGGAGAAGCTACTAAACTCCTAGATAATATTATGGTTAATTATTCTCAATGGCATACCGAAAGATCTACTAGTAAAAAGGTGCATGCGGTAGAAGAAATTAATGTTTTGAGTGGAAGGATGGATGAACTTATGAAGTTGTTTGCTAATAAGAGTGTTCCTTCCGATCCTAATGATATGCCTTTGTCTACCTTGATTGAGAATAATAATGAATCTATGGATGTGAATTTTGTTGGTAGGAATAATTTTGGTAACAACGCTTATAGAGGAACTTTAATCCTAGGCCGTATCCTAGTAATTCCTCTAATAATTATGGTAATTCCTACAACAATTCTCATGGAAATTTTAATAAGTTTCCCTCTGATTTTGAGACTAGAGTTAAAGAGTTTATGAATTCGCAAAAGAATTTCAATACGTTGCTTGAAGAAAAATTGCTTAAAGTTGACGAATTGGCTAGGAACGTGGATAGAATTTCTCTTGATGTTGATTCTTTGAAGCTTAGATCTATTCCACCTAAGCATGATATCAATGAGTCTCTCAAAGCCATGAGAATTTCCATTGATGAGTGCAAAGAAAGAACCACTAGGATGCATGCTAAGAAAGATTGCTTTGTAAAAGCGTGTTCTTCTAATTTTTATGAGAATAAAGATGAAGATCTAAAAGTTATTGATGTGTCCCCTATTAAATCTTTGTTTTGCAATATGAATCTTGATAATGATGGGACTAGAGACGAGTCAACTTTAGTTAGAAGACGTTCCAAAAATTCTGAGTGTTTAGATCTTGATGCAAAATTTGGTAAAAGTGGGATTGAAGAGGTCAAAACTTTAGATATCAATGAACCCACTATCTTGGATTTCAAGGAATTTAATTATGATAATTGCTCTTTGATAGATTGTATTTCCTACTAAATTCTCCTCATGCTTATAGCCAAAATAAAGCCTTTACTAAACATATCGTTGATGCTTTGATGCAATCTTATGAAGAAAAACTTGAGTTGGAAGCTTCTATCCCTAAAAAACTTTATGATGAGTGGGAAACTACTATTAAAATTAAAATTAAAGATCATGAATGCTATGCTTTCTGTGATTTGGGTGCTAGTGTTTCCACGATTCCAAAAACTTTGTGTGATTTGCTAGGTTTCCGCGAATTTGATGATTGTTCTCTAAACTTGCACCTTGCGGATTCCACTATTAAGAAAGCTATGGGAAGAATTAATGATGTTCTTATTGTTGCAAATAGGAACTATGTGCCCGTAGATTTCATTGTTCTTGATATAGATTGCAATCCTTCATGTCCTATTATTCTTGGTAGACTTTTCCTTATAACGATTGGTGCAATTATTGATATGAAGGAAGAAATATTAGATTCCAATTTCCGTTAAGGAAAGGTATGGAACACTTTCCTAGAAATAAAATAAAATTACCTTATGAATCTATTATGAGAGCCACTTATGGATTGCCTACCCAAGATGGCAATACCTAGATCTATCCTTGTTTTTATGCCTAGCTAAGGGCGTTAAAACGATAGCGCTTGTTGGGAGGCAACCCAATTTTATTTTAGTTTTTTTGCTTTTTGCTTCTGTTTAGGAATAAATCTTTGATCTAGCTTCTGGTTAGATGTGTTTTTATGTTTTAATTAGTATTTGTGCCAAGTGAAACCTATAGGATCTTCTTGGATGATAGTTATTTACTCTTGCTGAAAATTCCAGAAACTTTCTGTTCACGAAAACAATTGTTAAAAATCACCAGAACGTGATAAAATACTGATTCCAATTGCAGCAGATCGATAAAAAAATTATCTAGGTCGTCCTATTTTAGTGGAATTTTGGGAGTTCCAGAAGTTTGCGTTAGTTTCAGATTACTACAGACTGTTCTGTTTTTGACAGATTCTGTTCTTCGTGTGTTGTTTGCTTATTTTGATGAATCTATGGCTAGTAAAATAGTTTATAAACCATAGAGAAGTTGGAATACAGTAGGTTTAACACCAATATAAATAAAGAATGAGTTTAATACAGTACCTTGAAGTGGTGTTTTGTTTTCTTTCGCTAACAGAGCTCACGAGATTTTCAGTTAAGTTTTGTGTTGTGAAGTTTTCAAGTTTTGGGTAAGGATTTGATGGATTATGGAACAAGGAGTGGCAAGAGCCTAAGCTTGGGGATGCCCAAGGAACCCCAAGGTAAATCCAAGGACACCAAAAAGCCAAAGCTTGGGGATGCCCAAGGAACCCCAAGGTAAATCCAAGGACACCAAAAAGCCAAAGCTTGGGGATGCCCCGGAAGGCATCCCCTCTTTCGTCTTCGTCCATCGGTAACTTTACTTGGAGCTATATTTTTATTCACCACATGATATGTGTTTTGCTTGGAGCGTCTTGTATGATTTGAGTCTTTGCTTTTTAGTTTACCACAATCATCCTTTCTGTACACACCTTTTGAGAGAGACACACATGATTCGGAATTTATTAGAATACTCTATGTGCTTCACTTATATCTTTTGAGCTATATAGTTTTTGCTCCAGTACTTCACTTATATCTTTTAGAGCACGGCGGTGGTTTGTATTATAGAAACAATTGTTCTCTCATGCTTCACTTATATTATTTTGAGAGTCCTACAAAACAGCATGGTAATTTGCTTTAATTTAGAAATTAGTCCTAATATGATAGGCATTCAAGATTAGTAAAAACTTTCTTATAAGTGCGTTGAATACTAAGAGAAGTTTGATGCTTGATAATTGTTTTGAGATATGAAGATGGTGATATTAGAGTCATGCTATTTGAGTAGTTGTGAATTTGAGAAATACTTGTGTTAAAGTTTGTGATTCCCGTAGCATGCACGTATGGTGAACCGTTATGTGATGAAGTCGGAGCATGATTTATTTATTGATTGTCTTCCTTATGAGTGGCGGTCGGGGACGAGCGGTAGTCTTTTCCTACCAATCTATCCCCCTAGGATCATGAGCGTAATACTTTGTTTTGATAACTAATAGATCTTTGCAATAAGTATGTGAGTTCTTTATGACTAATGTTGAGTCCATGGATTATACGCACTCTCTCCCTTCCACAATTGCTAGCCTCTCTATTATTGCGCACTTTTCGCCGGTATCATACACCCACCATTACCTTCCTCAAAACAACCACCATACCTACCTATCATGGCATTTCCATAGCCATTCCGAGATATATTGCCATGCAACTTACCACCATTCCGTTTACTATGACACGCTCCATCATTGTCATATTGCTTTGCATGATCATGTAGTTGACATCGTATTTGTGGCAAAGCCACTGCTCATAATTTTCATACATGTCACTCTTGATTCATTGCATATCCCGGTACACCGCCGGAGGCATTCATATAGAGTCATATTTTGTTCTAAGTATTGAGTTGTAATTCTTGAGTTGTAAGTAAATAAAAGTGTGATGATCATCATTATTAGAGCATTGTCCCAAGTGAGGAAAGGATGATGGAGACTATGATTCCCCCATAAGTCGGGATGAGACTCCGGACGAAAAAAAAAAAAAAAAAAGAGGCCATAAAAAGAGAAAAGGCCCAACTAAAAAAAAGAAAGAGAGAAAAGAGAGAAGGGACAATGCTACTATCCTTTTCCACACTTGTGCTTCAAAGTAGCACCATGATCTTTATGATAGAGAGTCTCTTGATTTGTCACTTTCATATACTAGTGGGAATTTTTCATTATAGAACTTGGCTTGTATATTCCAATGATGGGCTTCCTCAAATTGCCCTAGGTCTTCGTGAGCAAGCAAGTTGGATGCACACCCACTTAGTTTTCATTATTGAGCTTTCATACACTTATAGCTCTAGTGCATCCGTTGCATGGCAATCCCTACTCACTCACATTAATATCTATTAATGGCCATCTCCATAGCCCGTTGATACGCCTAGTTGATGTGAGACTATCTTCTCCTTTTTTGTCTTCTCCACAACCACCATTCTATTCCACATATAGTACTATGTCCATGGCTCACGCTCATGTATTGCGTGAAGATTAAAAAAGTTTGAGAACACCAAAAGTATGAAACAATTGCTTGGCTTGTCATCGGGGTTGTGCATGATTTAAATATTTTGTGTGGTGAAGATAGAGCATAGCCAGACTATATGATTTTGTAGGGATAACTTTTTTTGGCCATGTTATTTTGAGAAGACATGATTGCTTTATTAGTATGCTTGAAGTATTATTACCTTTATGTCAATATTAAACTTTTATCTTGAATCTTTCGGATCTGAATATTCATACCACAAATAAGAGAATTACATTGAAAATTATGCTGAGTAGCATTCCACATCAAAAATTTACTCGAGGATGAGCAGGAATTAAGCTTGGGGATGCTTGATACTTCTCCAACGTATCTATAATTTTTTATTGTTCCGTGCTATTATATATTCTATTTTGGATGTTTAATGGGCTTATTTATATACTTTTATATTATTTTCGGACTAACCTATTAACCGGAGGCCCAGCCCTAATTGCTGTTTTTTTGCCTATTTCAGTGTTTCGCAGAAAAGGAATATCAAACGGAGTCCAAACGGAATAAAACCTTCGGGAACGTGATTTTCTGAACAAACGTGATCCAGAGGACTTGGAGTGGACGTCAAGAAACCGACGAGGAAGCCACGAGGCAGGGGGCGCGCCTACCCCCCCTGGGCGCGCCCTCCACCCTCGTGGGCCCCTCGTAGCTCTCCTGGCCGACCTCCTTCGCCTATATATACTCATATACCCTGGAAACATCAGATACGAAACCAAAACCCTATTTCCACCGCTTCAACCTTCTGTACCCGTGAGATCCCATCTTGGGGCCTTTTCCGGCGTCCTGTCGGAGGGGGCATTGATCACGGAGGGCTTCTACATCAACACCATAGCCTCTCCGATGATGTGTGAGTAGTTTACCTCAGACCTTCGGGTCCATAGTTATTAGCTAGATGTCTTCTTCTCTCTCTTTGGATCTCAATACAAAGTTCTCCTCGATTCTCTTGGAGATCTATTTGATGTAACTCTTCTTTTTGCGGTGTGTTTGTCGAGATCCGATGAATTGTGGGTTTATGATCAAGATTATCTATGAACAATATTTGAATCTCCTCTGAATTCTTTTATGTATGATTGGTTATCTTTGCAAGTCTCTTCGAATTATCAGTTTGGTTTGGCCTACTAGATTGATTTTTGTTGCAATGGGAGAAGTGCTTAGCTTTGGGTTCAATCTTGCGGTGCTCGGTCCCAGTGACAGTTGGGGAAACGACACGTATTGTATTGTTGCCATCGAGGATAAAAAGATGGGGTTTATATCATATTGCATGAGTTTATCCCTCTACATCATGTCATCTTGCTTAAAGCGTTACTCTGTTCTTATGAACTTAATACTCTAGATGCATGCTGGATAGCGGTCGATGTGTGGAGTAATAGTAGTAGATGCAGGCAAGAGTCAGTCTACTTGTCACGGACGTGATGCCTATATACATGATCATACCTAGATATTCTCATAACTATGCTCAATTCTATCAATTGCTCGACAGTAATTCGTTTACCCACCGTAATATTTATGCTATCTTGAGAGAAGCCACTAGTGAAACCTATGGCCCGCGGGTCTATTTTCCATCATATTAATCTTCCGTCAACTAGCTATTTCTATTACCGTTTATTTTGCTTTCTTTACTTTTAGTCTTTACCATAAAAATACCAAAAAATATTATCTTATCATCTCTATCAGATCTCACTCTCGTAAGTGACCGTGAAGGGATTGACAACCCCTTTATCGCGTTGGTTGCGAGGTTCTTATTTGTTTGTGTAGGTGCGTGGGACTAGAGCGTAGTCTCCTACTGGATTGATACCTTGGTTCTCAAAAACTGAGGGAAATACTTACGCTACTTTACTGCATCACCCTTTCCTCTTCAAGGGAAAACTAACGCAATGCTCAAGAGGTAGCAAAACGCAGAGGATACAATTTACCAAAGGCATTATGTATCCAAGGAAAGACTCACAAGTTTATTGAATATGAAGGACATCGTCGAATAATAATCCAACAATGGATTTGGCAGTCCTCAACAGAGCCGATGTGAGTATCGGTACTCAATCAGAGGAAGAAAGAACACAAAGACATCGGATCATTGGAACATCTTAATAATTCGATGTTTAAATACAAGAAATTGCCATTTCCAGATCAGCGTATAAGAATCAGATGCTTTGATCAAGGATGGATAGGTTGAAAAGACTTAGGGGCACAACCGATCAAATCTAGATTGGGCAATAACCGGATCATATCTCAAATGACATGTGAGTCGGGAAGATAATGTCCAAGGATTAATTGATGATTGCGAGTATTCGCAGACATTTTGAATCAAGGGACTCGAAATAATAGTGACAAAGGATGTCAACGGATATTACTAGAAATATGGAAATGATCATAATGCAGGAAGGCGAGGAATTCAGGAGCAATAGGCTGCTGAGGATTTTCAGAAAACCGAATTGTATTTCAAAGACTTCTGTGAAATACATGAATCAACTGGGGATGAACGGATACTCGATAAGTGCGAGAAATTGTCCGTAGGGGTATTCAGGTGTCAAAGAACTGCAAGGTAGTAGGCACAAAGTATTCTTGGAACAACAGAGAGAATTTCGGGGTATCTTGTAGTAACAAGATCAACTGGGAAACATTGTATGAATGGCGAGTATACGTGGTTATCCATACGGGTTTGTCGGTGGAAGGGAATTGCAAAAGCGATGCCATAAAGTCTCGAGAGAACATCGGAGAGTGTCTTCGGATTCTTCTGGTGCAGCAGACGATCATCTGTAATTAAGGGGCTCTCCGGGAGAACGTTGTTACGAGAACCTAATGTTAAAGTTTAGCAAATTCATTTAACCCGAATAGAAGAGAGATCAGAGTCCCAGAGTATAGGTCGAGGAATAAAAGATCCTAATACCACCCAATGGCGACGTGGGCCCGTAAGCCACACAGCCATGTTAGTAAAAGTTTTGCAATGTCTAGACTCGACTTCGGCCAAGGAGTATGGAAGGGGGATTCCTACAGGCAGTCGGCTCTAATACCAACTTGTGACGCCCCCGATTCAATCGTACATTAATCATGCACGCAAACGTGTACGATCAAGATCAGGGACTCACGGGAAGATATCACAACACAACTCTAAAAACATAAATAAGTCATACAAGCATCATAATACAAGCCAGGGGCCACAAGGGCTCGAATACAAGTGCTCGATCATAGACGAGTCAGCGGAAGCAAACAATATCTGAGTACAGACATAAGTAAACAAGTTGCCATAAGATGGCTAGCACAAACTGGGATACAGATCGAAAGAGGCGCAGGCCTCCTGCCTGGGATCCTCCTAAACCACTCCTGGTTGTCGGCGGCGGCCTGCACGTAGTAGTAGGCACCCTCGGTATAGTAGGGGTCGTCGTCGACGGGGGCGTCTGGCTCCTGGGCTCCAACATCTGGTTACGACGTCCGAGGAGAAGAGGAAAAGGGGGAAAAGAGGGAGCAAAGCAACCGTGAGTACTCATCCAAAGTACTCGCAAGCAAGGATCTACACTACATATGCATGGGTATCTGTGTAAAGGGGCAATATTGGTGGACTGAACTGTAGAATGCCAGAATAAGAGGGGGGATAGCTAGTCCTGTCGAAGACTACGCTTCTGGCAGCCTCCATCTTGCAGCATGTAGAAGAGAGTAGATGGTAAGTTCACCAAGTATCATCGCATAGTATAATCCTACCCGGCGATCCTCCCCTGGTCGCCCTGTGTGAGAGCGATCACCAAGTTATATCTGGCACTTGGAAGGGTGTGTTTTATTAAGTATCCGGTTCTAGTTGTCATAAGGTCAAGGTACAACTCCGGGTCGTCCTTTTACCGAGGGACACAGCTATTCGAATAGATAAACTTCCCTGCAGGGGTGCACCACATAACCCAACACGCTCGATTCCTCTGGCCAGACACACTTTTCTGGGTCATGCTCGGCCTCGGAAGATCAACACGTCGCAGCCCCACCTAGGCACAACAGAGAGGTCAGCATGCTGATCTAAATCCTAAGCGCGCAGGGGTCTGGGCCCATCGCCCATTGCACACCTGCACGTTGCGAGGGCGGCCGGTGAGCAGACCTAGCAACCTCCATTATAAAGGAAGTTGCATTACGCGGTCCAACCCGGCGCGCGCCGCTCAGTCGCTGACGTCAAGAAGGCTTCGGCTGATACCACGACATCGAGTGCCCATAACTGTTCCCGCGTAGTTGGTTAGTGCGTAAAGGCTAGTGGCCAGACTCAGATCAAATACCAAGATCTCGTTAAGCGTGTTATTATAAAGTAACCATGGACGCGACCAGGGTCAGGCCCACCTCTCGCCTAGGTGGTCTCAACCTGCCCTGTCGCTCCGCCACAAAGTAACAGTCGGGGGCCGTCAGGAACCCAGGCCCACCACTACCGGGATGGAGCCACCTATCCTTTCAGCCCCCACATCAAAATCACTTGCGGGTACTCTACGAGCCGACCCGACTTTAGTCACATCATGTAATCTGTATAATATGTATGTATGTATGTATAAACCCGTGAACACCTCCCGAGTGATCACGGCCCAATAGTATAGCATGGCAGACGGACAAGAATGTAGGGCCACTGATGGAATACTAGCATCCTATACTAAGCATTTAGGATTGCAGGTAAGGGTAACAACTGTAGCAACAATGACAGGCTATGCAGCAGAATAGGATTAACCGAAAGCAGTAACATGCTACACTACTCTAGTGCAAGCAGTAGAGAAAACGAATAGGCGATATCTGGTGATCAAGGAGGAGCTTGCCTGGTTGCTCTGGCAAGGAGGGGTCGTCAACAACGTAGTCGATCGGGGCACCAGCAGCGGCGTCGGTCTCGTAGTCTACCGGAGAGAAGAGGGGGAAGAAACAATGAATACAATGCAAACAGATGCATATCGATGCATGACATGACAAGTAACGGTGCCAGGTGTGCCCTAACGCCGCAGGAGGAGATACCGGCGAAGGGGGGAAACATCCGGGAAAGTATTCCCGGTGTTTCGCGTTTTTGGACAGATGAACCGGAGGTGGATCATTGCAGGTTCTCTATGCTAGAGATGTGTGGCGGACGAACGGGCTACGTATTCGGATTCGTCTCATCGATCTGAGCAACTTTCATGTACAAAGTTTTTCCATCCGAGTTACGGATTATTTTATATTAATTTTTAAAGTTTTAAACCATTTTCTAAATTATTATTACTAAATTAATTCGAAATCAGCATTACTGCATCAGCATGACATCAGCAGTCAACAGAGGTGTTGACTTGGTCAAACTGACATGTGGGGTCCGCATGTCATTGACTCATCAGGCTAATCTGGGTTTAATTAAGTTAACTAGTGATTAGGTTAATCTAATCAGGATTAATTAAGTTAATTAATTAATATTATTTTTTATATTTCTCTTTTTTTATAAAAACATTCTGGGGCGGGGCCCCCTTGTCATAGGGCCCTGGGGGCCTTAGCGGGTCTCGGGCGCCAGGACTTGGCGGGGCACCCGAGCGGGGTTGTGGGCGCCGGGTCGCCGGTCCCGGGCGCACGGACGGCGGCGTGGCTCGCCGGCCGACCGCGGGGCAGAGGTGATGCAGGGGCGGCGGCGTGCGCGGCGCAGGCGGCGAGGGGAGAAGGGCGGCGCGCGCGCGTGCGCAGTGGGCACGCGCAGGAAGCAGTAGCTGCGGTGAGGCGAGGCGGGGCGATGGTCGGTGGCGGGAGCAGTGGGGCGCGACCGCAGGTGTGCAGCACTAGCGCGGGGCCAGCGGCAGAGCAGCGTGCGGCAGCAGCGAGGGAAAGGCGCAGGCGAGCGGGGCAGGGGAAAGCGGGGCGAGCGGCGAGGAGACGAGGCTGCGGCGGGGCGCGCAGGCACACGGGGAGGGCGCAAAGGAGGAGCCGGGGCGCGCGAGAGGGACGCCCAGGGCCATCGTGAGCGCGGCTGGCGCAGGTGAGGCGCACGGCCGGCGGTTGCGGGCAGCAAGGCAGCAGCGGGCTACGCACGTTGGACGCACGCGTACGCGAGGTCGTCGTTGCGAGAAAGAGGAGAGGCCGAGGGCCTCACCGGGGTAGTGTAGGGTTCGGGGCAGCGGGGCGTGTGAGGACGACGGTGATGATGCGACGCAGGGGAGGCAGTCCGGCGGGGGAGGTTCGGCGAGGTCCTCGGGTGGCGGTGACGTGCAGTCCAGCGGCGAGGTGGTCGGCAGCGACGAGGTAGGGACAGGCGGCGTCGGTTGCTGTGGCGACAGCGACGGCACGCTCCCGATCCAGATCGGGACCGAGAGGAGGGGGCGCGAGGGGAGAGTGGGGGATCGGGAGGAGAAGTGGGACTGTTAGGGTTTCGGTCGGGTGGACTGGGGGGTTAGTAGGCTGGGGCGCGGGGTGGGTCGGCCTGGTCGCTAGACCAACTGGGCCGTGGCCCGGGGGTGGGGGGTTTCTTTGTTTTCCGTTTTATCTTTTGTTTACTTTTCCTGTTAATTAGTTTTGCTATTTTATTTACTACTCATTTTAGTTTTGTTCATTATAAAAATAGCACCTAATGTAGTATTACCAGTTATACCACTGCCATTACTAGTTAGGCATTTAATTAAAATAGTTTGTAACCTTATAACTTGAAAAGGTATTTAATTAATTGTTCTAGTTGCTGCTTTAATTAATTTAGAGTATTTAAATATTTTATAAAAATGTGGTTTCTCCACCATTACTACTTACGATTTATTTGACACAACCCGGACATTTTAGTTTTAGTTTTTGAAAACTTTTGTTGTTTGCCTTTAATTCAATTTTGAAGTTGGATCGGTTTCGAATTAACGCGAGATTAACAACAGTAATCGAAGTGACGTGGCATCATTAGCAGAGAATTACTGTACCTTAATTATCCGGGCGTCACACTACGTTTCCCAACAGTTTCATAATGCTTTTTTCTTCGAGTTTGTAGGTTTGTGTAAATGTTCACTTTTGCAACTTCAAAATAATACATTTCCATACTTTTGTAAGTCATCTTGTCTCAAATGGTAAGTTTTCTTTGATTTTCTATGAACTCGGTTACCATGTGAAGATTGAAGTGATTAGAGATGTCAACATTCACCTCGTTGGTGACTCGATCCAGAGGTACGTCGAAGATGATGAAAAAATCTGGAAGGAAATAGTTGATAACAAATATATTAGTAATGTTCCCAATATATTTTTCTATAAAACCTTCCATGTTTTGGCAAGGTGTAAAGTGGGTTAGTAAATCTCTCAAGGCTAGTTATAGGCGGGCTATAGGTAATATTCAAAGAGGGAGTCGGGATTGTAGTATCTTGGGGCACTGACTGCCTTTTGCATTTATCTTGTAAAATGCTGTCAACGAGCTATGTTGTGTATTGCCAAAGCTTTGGCCTTATATATACTTTCCTGTTATTTACTTTGTACCTTAATTGGGTTGTGAACCTTGGTTTCAGTTGATAATCGAACCGTGGAAGGGAGGAGAACTCTGCTCCCTGAAGTGATTATGCCCGCATTTTAGTTTATATTGATGCTTGGATTGTTGGTTCATGAATATGGCCGTACATCCTCACCCTCTTAAGTTTTTTCCATGGGTCCACCCCTTGATAATGGAACGTGATCTAAAAGTACGAAGTGATTATGTCCATATTTTTGTTTATATGGATACTTGACTTTATTGATTCATGAATATGGTCACGCACTCTCGCCCCCTCTCATGTTTTTTTTTGCTGGATCTGCCCCTGGACAGCCCCACCAGTAGACACTGATGCCGATCGCGAGCAGCAAGATGGTGCTGACGACACACATGACGGGCAGCCATGTCTTCCAAGCAGCTTTGCCTCCTCGACTTTTCCCATCTGCGACGGTGACACACATCATGGTCGCGAGTACGACAGTCGGAAGGACTAGTGAGGGTTTGTCCTCGCTCATCCAACTTGTCGGATCCGTGTGGAACTCATATTTATAGTCGTGCAAGGGAACTTGACACGGACTGCCACGGCATCAGTTACCTCCGTGTCTCATAGCCGGTGCCCTCTGATGCTGGGTAGGTTAGCCTAGTCGGCCAGAGTGATGAAACCACCAATGTCATCAGAGGCAGCTGATGAATATAGCTCGAGTATCCACTTCTTTTGTTGGTAAACGACTCAGATCGTCCACTTCCTTACAATGTATTGCTCGATTAAAAGGAATACGTTGAGTACCACTGAATTAGCTCCATGTGGTTTGATGATTCGTCCATATGTTATAAGTTCAATAAAAGATACATATGCCAAAAGCAATTGTAATTTCTGTGACTTTTCTCCAACTTCTCAAATCCAGTTGGGTCGGCCCATTAATCCCCACAGGCCCATTAATTTTTTAACAAGAGAGATGGCATCATATATTCATATTGATTTTTTTTGCGGGATTATATTCATATTGATTGATGTGTGCAACTTGTCATCGGAGTTGACTCTAGAAAAGAAGGAAATAAAAAAAGAAAATCAGTTGTTGTCAGAGGTCGTTGATGAATGCAACTCGATCCCACACTTCTTTTATTATTGACATAAAATAGCTCCACCGTCCACTTGCTTACAATGTATTGCTTGGTTAAAAGAAGTAAGCTGAGTACAACTAAAATAGCTCTATGCGCTTTGATGATTTGTCCACATGCGATAAGTTCAATAAAAGAATACCAAATGTCTAAATTAATTGTGACTTCTTTGACTTCTCAAAAAATTGTGAAATTCAGTTGGGTTAAGGCCCACTAATATCAACATGCCCATCAATTCCAACATATTTTCAATCAGAGAGATAGCATCTTATATGCATATCGAATTCGAATGATGTGTGCAATTGGCATTAGAGTTGACTCTAGAAAACAAGGAAATATAAAAAAGAAAAGAGAATAAGTTGTCGTCAGAGGCGGCTGATGAATGCAGCTCAATCCTCCACTTCTTTTTTTGTTGATAGACAGCTACCCAAAACTTTAGGAATTCCTTGATACATCATTCACTTGCTTACAGTGTATTGCTTGACTAAAAGAAGTAAGCTGAGTACCACTGAAATAGCTCTATGCACTTTGATGATTCGTCCACATGTCATAAGTTTAATAAAAGAAAACTGGATGCCAGAATAAATTGGGACTTGTCTTAGCTTTCTGTATGTTAGAAAGAAACATATTTCGGGTATATTTCAGTCTGGTGACCAAAGCGGATATACACTTCAAGTTTGATGACAATTGATATATTTTTACTCTATATTTAATTATCGATTTACTTCAACATGTTATGTTTTTTTTATTACAGCCATTGTTTATGAGGTAGATAGCGAATTCCCAACTCCATAACAACCGTGGAAAGCTACATGTAGGATCCTTAGTTCGCTGAACTCACAACCTTGATCATTATATACATCTCAAAACCAGGCAAAGTCCATGCCTTGCCAGACTCATCGAGGTCATCGTAGGCGGCTCAGATCTTGCTTTCCAACCCTTTTTTTTTACATAAACCCAGGGAAATGTTCGAATGATTTTAACACATAAGATCTTTTTTCTTTCACTCCTACTAAAAGACAGATCAACAAATTGTATGAAATATGAACCAATGAGTTTGTAATAAAAAAATTGTATGACATATGAATCAATGAGTTTGACATGCCCTTGTAAATATTGGCAGAAACAACTATGACCGTCCGTAGATGAATGTGAGCATGATGTGGCTGAAGCCAATAAATTTCAGTACTCCCAAAGAAAGTTGCAAGACTATTGAAATCGCTTGCAGTCAGATGAACAATAATAACTACATAACTCGGATAAGGAACCCCCAGGTTTTTATTTCAGAATAAAAGCCATATAGGACCACTGAAATCCCCTGCATTCAGATACAGGGATAACAATTGCACAGAAATGGATAACAGAAGATTGTCCTCACATATGAGAACAAGATCCATCCTTTCCAGCACATGAAATTCATCGACAACATCAAACTCAAGATCTAATCAATCAATCATTTGAGTATGTAACAGTTACAAGCATATAACATGGTGTTTGTGAAGAAAGCTCTGTATCATGATGCTTTAATTCTTGCGGAACCTTGTAAACGTCGCCGAGTCTTTGATAAGATGAGAGACACATACTCCTTGGCCATCTCAACCTGTGCAATTGCCCAATATGTCTTCTCATGCACCAGCTCAATGAGAGAGCTCATCAAAGTCAACTGTGATCATTCGAGGACAGCCTACAGCCTAGTTCTTTGATGTTAACTGCAAACTCTTGCACAGCTTCCATGACCTTGAGAACTGCTTGGAGCCTGCCTTCCACAGTACCTAACAAGGCTGATTACCTAGTTTAATGCTTCAGGGTTTGCTTCACTAGGTCTGCTTCCAGAGGACACGCTGCTGCTTGGTCCAACACTGCTGCTACCCACATTCGGTAAATCATTTCTGCTTCCAGAAAATGCATTCTCACTGGGTCCACGGTTTGTGTTACCTGCAAACTGACTGCCAGTGGCAGGTCTTCCAGTGTTCATATTACCAAGAATCAGTTGCTTCTTGAGTTTGTGCTTTTTCCCTCCAATATGGGCGCCGAAATTGAATTCGGTGACACAATCCACCTTGCATATTTTGCACCAAAAGGAAGGTACAGAATTTGTTCTGGGTATTTGAACAGCCTGCATAGCCTGTGATGCAGGCTGTCGAACTATTACTTTTTTCTTTGGGGGGTACCAATTTGCTGGCTGGCTTCTTGCAGCGGTGAAATTAAAGCTTGACTGCGGTGAAGGCATATTACTCTCAGGAGTTAACTTTCTCTTCAACACATCAGGTGTTGAATCTGTACAGGTCTCCTGAAAGTATATTTTTAATCCAATAATAGATAAGTAAAGTGCATCTAATTTCTCTGACAATTTTTTCTAGGTTTCAAACAAAAACATAGTAACAAATACTCCCTCCGTTCCTAAATATAAGTATTTCTAGGGATTTCAATATGGACTACATACGGATGTATATAGACGTAGTTTTGAGTGTAGATTCACTCATTTTGCTTTGTATGTAGTCCATATTGGAATCTCTGAAAAGACTTATATTTAGGAACGGAGGAAGTAGTGCATAGCCTTATCATGCTTTCAGATAACATCTTCCAATATCTAACTATAGTTTGATACAATTAGGGAAAGTAACATCGAACCTATGCAGAAGAATGAGAACACGGAATGGTTTAACATCAGAAGTAAAAGAGGGTGGTGCCAGGACTGTCAATAGTAAACTGCATTTCAAATGAATACTCAATAACCAGAAATCGTCCAGAATAATTGTTTCTCTAAATAGGGATGCAGTTTACTTAAAACTTTAGCAAACTTTCCCCACTGATCAAAGAACTACTACAACTCTGCAAGCTGAACTCTTCATCCTGTCCAGAAAATGGTAAGAACAAGGATAAAGGGCTAGAGGTAATTTGGAGTGGCATTGAAACAACACCACCTTTGTTGCAGCTTCTCACATGGGTGGTTGGATCAAACTTGGGTATGTTTCATCACATCTTGTAAAGCAATATTAAACTCAATGTGCGTCTTATGGATATTTTCTCAACAGCATGAATGTGACAATAGAACTTGAGAAAACTGACTCCTGTTTGAGCTTTCAACATATGAAGTTGAGACTCGATTCAATGCCTTGCACAAGAAAACGCTCCCTCCGTTCACAAATATAAGATGTTCTAACTTTTTTCTGAAACAACTGTATATAGACACGTTTTAGTGTGTTTGTTCACACATTTCAGTCCATATGTAGTCCATACTGAAATATCCAAAATATCTTATATTTGTGAAAAGAGGGAGTAGAAGATAACTATTGAATAAAAGGTACAAAATAGCTTTCTGCAGTACACAGATAGCGCAAATGATAAAACTGTGTTGACATATAAAGTAAACAAAGATGAAATGGTAAATTTCTGTTAATGATTGGTTACCCAGACTAACTCAATACTTCCCATGCATGCAAGTTATCAACCATAGGACCACAAATGTTCATTACCAAAAAACCCTGCTGACAAGTTATCAGACAAGAAGCTTACTCTGGATAGCGCAGGAGCTTCATTAAGAGCAATCAACAGATGTGGATGAGTACGTTCCAACCTTCGCCGATATTCCAGTTCCCTTCTAAGAGCTTCTTCATATGTGATAGTAGGACAGGACGGTGTATGAGACTTTTGCATGCTTGATGAGAACAAACCACATATACTTGCAAGCGCCAATTCTTTCTCGGCTAGCAAAGAATTCCCTAACATATTTGTGCACTTATAAACGGAAGTGATATGATTTCCAGCATTTAAAACCACCGGTCTTTCGCATACTCAGAATGCGAGCTCGTAAGGTCCAAAGCTGCAACAAACATAGTGAATCAAAACCCAAAAAAGAGCCATAAATTTGCTATAATAATGTGCGTTCAGTGACATTTAAAAAAAAAATAAGAAATCGTCAGTGTCCTCTAGCAACAGAGTACAGATCAATCAGTTAGCTTGAGCAACTTTGGTCAAATGTTCAGCACTATATGTACAAAAAAAAAACACCAGATGCGGACAAAAGCTAATCAAAATTGTCATGGAAAATTTCAGCATACGGTATGTTTTTCGGCGATCCACAAGTTGTTGTTGTCACTTGTCAGTCTACAAATTTACCTTCTAATTTGTTGCTCTTTACAACAAAATTCTTTTGGAAGTAAACTGTTCTGATTACTCCAGCACGCATCACACAGATCCACAACAGATCGGAAGCAAGCAGGGTGAATTGGAGTGCCTATCCCACAAAGAGCAAGACGGAATGCTTGCTCAAAGAAAAAGAAATGCAGTAACCAAACTCACAGAAAAATCCAAGCAAATTAGCATAGTCAACCAAGTTAACAGATCCAGATCAGAATGGATCTCCACTCCGCCCAGTCCAGTGAGCGGAGGTCAAGGACGACGACTCTGTGAGGAGGATCTCCTCGAAGTGGAGTGACCCAGGGAGGATCCAATGTTATTGGATAGCGAGGGCTAAAGAAGAATATGACCATTCAATAACAAAGCCTCCACTGTTCTATTCTACCATCCTCCTCCCTCAAGCTAACCAGTGTATACATCGCATCCTCCTTGACCGGAAAAATGGGCCTCTCAACATCTTGTTCGATGACAAATTGACAAGACTTCACCAATCAAACGAGGCAAAGGTTACCCACACGATGCGTTAGAACTATCAGTTAGTTGTTAACCGAACACAGTGTCATGGTGCCTGCGTTTTGTCACACTAGATTAGGCACACTCATGCATATCCAAATGGGCCGCATCGAGCCTAATTGGCATGAAGATCCCATCGATCTCAACCACAATTCCATCTCACACGGTGAAATTCGCGAATCTCACATTAGTTCTAGGGTTCCAACAAACTGAGACAACGGGCTTTACCTCGACCCCGGGTGCTGCCCTTTCTGGAGCGGGTCGTTTCCGGCCGCCGGAATCCACCTCCCTGTACGCCTGTGCGCCGTCAGTCAACAGGGAAAATGAGAGAACCAAAGTGTGGGCCGAGAAAGGGATGGATGGGGGCAGCACACCACATACCTCGCCGCCGGTCGGAACCGTCTCGCCGGAGCGGGTCAAGCTAAAGGGGACGGCGACTCAAGGAGGCGGAAGGTGTTGCGTCGGGAGGTCTGGTCGGGTCGGCCTGCTATTTCCTCAATCCTCACAAGGTTAATTAATGTCGTATTTTCCGGATGGATAAAGGGACAGTAATTCTGGAGCTATGGTTGGTCACTCTTTTTCGGTTTTTAGGGCTTATTAATTAAAAAAATCTCCGACAAAGATACGTCATGTGTGATGGAATGAATTTCGTAGTTTGTAAAATTACTTAATTATTACTTGCTCCGTCATATAATATAAGACGTTTTTTGACACTACAGTAGTGCCAAAAAAGTAGTACACTCTTTTTTTCTCAAAAAGTTGTGTTTACTGATGTATTAATTACAACACATGCATGCATGACCATTACATGACCAAGAACTTGTACATGTATTGGTTAGTTTTCTCTTGATCCTCGCATGCAGTGATTTAATACACCTTGAAATCTGCGCATATGATAAAACTACGTACCATGATGGGAGTAACATAAATGATAACATCACACATATTTAGACAAAATAGATGATGTAGCAAGTAATTAATGAGAATAGAGAGGCATGTGGTAACATAAATATGTTACTCACACTGAGTAATATCACACATACCAACACAAGACGAGTCTACAACCGAATAAATAAAGTGTTGCATGACATCATACATATGTTACTCCCCACTATTATAAGGCCTCTTCCAATGCATGGGTGCTTAGATGAGGTGCTAAGTGCATTAAAAATCTTAGCAACTAGTCCCCCCAATGCATAGGTGCTTAGCTTTTGTAGCTAAGCTTCCCTCATAGACTTGTTTAATAATTAATCTCCTTCATGTATTGGTTGGTAGTCACTTTACATAGGTTCACGTGCTTAGCACCGTTTCTTCATGGGTCACCATAATGCTTTCTCTCCTCTTTAATTGCTTTGCCACATCATTATTTTGCCTATGTGGCATCCTTAGCACCTGTACACCTTGGAGCATTGGGAAGGGCCTAAAGGTAGTAATATAGACTAGTAACATAAGTATGTTATTTGTCAGGGGTTTCGTGCGACATATGCATGCCAAAGGATGGCTTATCATGGTGGGGGAGAGTAATACGTCGTCGGTACCTGGAAACGGGATAAGGCGCAAACACATACGCCGACGCATCTTACCCAGGTTCGGGGCTCTCCTAGGAGATAACACCCCTAGTCCTGCTCTGCAGGGTCTCCGCATGATCACTATCTCAACAAGTAGCTACAAGCTTGCTCCTTGAGCTGTTTGGCTAGAAGAGGAAGAAGGGAAAGGCTAGCTCTACTCCTCGCTCTATGGTGTGTGTGTGTTATCTAAGAGGCTGAACCCTTTGCATGGGTGTCCTGGGGGTATATATATAGGCCTACCCCCCAGGGGTACAACGGTAATCTGGCCGGGTGCAGGACCCGGCTGTCAGTGTCTCTGGTGGCCGGCCTCTCCGCCGGCCGTTGGGGCCCGCCGCCTGGCGGGTCCCGCCGGCTGTCTTTTACTTGGCCGACAGGTCGCGCCCGCCGCTGGCGGGTCTTGCCGGCTGCTTAGTACTGTAGCCGTGCTGCTGATGGTGCGTGCTTTGTCGGGGAGGGCGTGGCTATAGTCCCGCCGCCTGGTGGCGTTCACTGTAGCCACTCCCCGTCTCTTCTGGTTAATGGCGCACAAACTTCAAGGGAGCGAGAGGGCCGCCTGCTAAGAGCCAGCCTCCCCCCGAGCCGACTGGTCTGGGCTCGCCGCCTTCTGGCTTCTCACGGACAAGTAGGCCCCGCCGCCTGCGGGCCGTACCGACAGCCCGTCGTGGGAGCATGGCCCCCTCTGCCATGGGTGATGTCACGAGCAGCATGGTAACAGTGCCGCACCGGGCGGGGATGTCCGCCTGGTACGCTGCACTGTGGCCATGTTCCGCCCTGGATTCGGGGGTGGCAGGCCGCACTGTAGCCATGCCCCGTCTCGTCATGTTTATGTGGGTGCAAACTTTGAGGGTGCGATGGGCCGCCTGCTAGGAGTCAGCCCACTTCTTGGCCGCCTGCTGGACTCCGCCGCCTTCCAGCAGCCGGCCGATTGGACCAGCCGGCCCTAAGAAGGCGGTACTTTGTCCCTGAGGCTTGAGGGGCGCAGCCGGCCCCGATGTCTTGAAATACCGCAGGAGGCTAATGAGGCTACCCGTGGTCATTTACTCCGACAGTAATCCCCGAAGCTGGTGGGGCGACGCGGCTGAAAAGACAAGAAGCCTCAGCAGCTTCCTACTCCGAGTGGTCAGGCGGTCTTGCTTCGTCCGTCTTCAGGAGCGCCGACTGCTAGGTGCCGGCTGTGACCAGGCAGGCCGCCTGGTGATTTCGAAACGTCGCGGTGGGGGCTAGGTGGCACGCCAGCCCGACGTCGGACTTGCCGCCCGTTGCCCGCCGGCCACACGGCGCCAGCAGGCCAGGCCGACCTGCCAGCCCACGCGCGCGATGGGACGTCGCCGCAGGCTGGGGCCCGCCACTACAGGGCCTCGGCACGCGCGCGGATCTGCTGTGGCCGAGGCAAGCGGTTGGGCTTCCGCTGCCATTAATGCACGTCGTAACGGGCGCAGTAATTGTGGGATCATGGGGGGAGTGGGCGTAGTTAATCCCACGACCCCCCACGTTCTCGCCCCCTCGGCTTCGCCGCCTGGGGCTATAAGTGGGGGGAGGGGACGGCAGACGCAGCGCGCCCTCCTCTCCCTTTTCCTTCGCCGTTCTTCTTCTTCTCCTCTCCGTTGCGGCAGCGCCTCTTCCTCTTGCCGAAGCGCTGCCGCAGCTCACCGTCGTCGGGCTTCTTCTTGCCGCGACCTTCTTGCTCTGTCGCGGTTTCGCCCGCTCACCACCGCACCACGCCTCCGACGAGCTCCTTCGCCCATGGCGCGCTTATGGGCCGGTCACTGGGAGGGCTCTAATGTCCATGAGGACCACCTCGCCTTCCTCCACCAGACGCGGTGCCTGCCCCGCGAGGCGCACGTGAAGGTACGCGTCCCTCCTGCGGCTGAAATCTCGCCGGTGCCGGAAGAGGACGAGCGCGTTGTCTTCCGGTCACATTTCCTTCGTGGCTTCGGCCTTCCGGCTAGCGGCTTTCTGCGCTCTTTCCTCAACTTTTACCAAGTCCAGCCGCACCACCTCACGCCCAACATGGTGGTGCTGCTGGCCGCCTTCGTCACCCTCTGTGAGGGCTATCTCGGCACTCTCCCCACTCTCAAACTCTGGGGAGAGTGCTTCTACATCAAGCTCGGCACTGCCGCCAAGGGCACGGCGGCTCAGTGCGGAGCTTGCGTGGTGGTGCGGCGCCCGGGTGCCGAGAACCGCTTTCTGGCCATCTCTCTGCTGCAGTCGGCCAAACTGTGGTAGAAGTCCTATTTCTACATCAAGAACCTCCACCCAACGCTGGACTGCATCAACTTGCCGGCCTATGTGGCCGGCCCGCCTGTTGAGCCGCGCGCCAACTGGCGGTATAAACCGACCAGTCTGTCGGCCGCCTCCAACGCTGCCCTCGCCCGGCTTCAGGTGATGACGGAGTCGGAAGGCCTCAAAGGCTCGGATTTACTGGCCGCCTATGTGGCGCACCGAGTGCTCCCCCTCCAAGCCCGGCCGCACATTATCAGCAGTATGAGCGGGCACCGGGACCCGTGCCGGATGTGCTCAAAGGAGCTGCCGGATGTGGAGGTGGTCCGGCTGGTCAACTACTTCTCCAACTGCAAGCTGTCGGAGAAGTACTAGCGGTTCGGCAAAGCGGCTGTACGACCGCGCACACCCGCCGCCTGCGGTGAGTCTTGTTGTCCTTTTCTTTTCTTTGCTTGTTCGATTTCTTCTTCGCCGTCTGACCAGTCGGCAATGCCGCAGGTCTTCACAACCCATTCGGCCACCGACGCCCTGGAGTCGGGTCATGAATACATGCCGGACCAGTCGAGGAGCGACGTAGATGACCCCGACTTGGGGGCGGCCGCCATGGAGGAGGACGACGCCACGGGCGGCGGTGGTGGAGCAGGCGGCTCCGGAGGAGGAGGCGGCATCGAGGACTGGCCGGACGACGAGGAGGAGGAGAACGATTCGCACCGCGTGCACGGTGCCGACAAGGCGGACGCGAGCTCTTCCGCTGCGCCGACTGCACCAGGCGGCGCAGCAAAGCGCCGAGCCGGCTCGTTGCTGTTCGGCAGCCGGCCGAAGAAGCCCAAGAACTCGGCCGCCGTGACCAGGCGGGAGGAGGCCGCCGCGAAGGCGACCCAGTACCAGAGGGCCCCAAAGCAGCTCCCGCTTGCATCCGGGTGAGTACTTCGACTTTTCCATTGTTGCTTTCGCGTTTGCTTTTCTTCTTTCTTCTAGTCTTCTTAATGGTTCATGCCGCCGTGCCTTCATAGGACCCCACTCTCTCTTGCGCGGGACCCGGCCGCCTCGGTGATTGGGGCGGCGGACGGTTCTGCAGAACCCCGCCATGTGGACCGGCGCGCCGAGCTCCAGGCGGCGACGGAGCGAAACGCGTGGGAGGCGCGCGAGGAGCAGGAGAAGGCGGAGCGAGAGAAGGCGGCGCAGGCGGACGCGGATGTGGCGGCTAAGGCCCAAGCCGATGCTGCAGCCAAGGAGCAGGCAGACGCAGGCGCCAAAGCGCGGGAGGCGGAGGCGGCTCGTATCCGGGCTCCGTTGCTCATCGTCCCATTGCGTGTCGTGCCACCGGCGCCGGAGATCCAGGCGCCGAATAGAAGAGCCGGCAATGACCAGCCGGTCATGGAGAGGGGAGGTGCGACCCCGTCATCATGGAGGCGGAAGTGCCCCCGCCCATGCCGGCTGGCGGCGCTCAGACCAGTCGGCCTGAGGCGCCGCAAGTGCCGCCAGTCGGTGGCGAGCTGGTGGTGGGCCCGACTCCCGCGGTCCGCACTCCGGGGCACCGTCGTGCGACGAAGGCGGCTTCAGCACCGCGGGCGGTGGAGATCGGGACCGTGAACTCATCGGCCCCTGGCGCCGAGGCCAGCAGTGCCGCCCCACCGGAGTGGACTCCTGGAGGTGGAACGGGCGTCTGATACGTCTCCAACGTATCTATAATTTTTGATGTATTCATGCCATGTTTATAATATTTCTACATGATTTTGGTATGATTTGGTTAGAACTAACCCGGACTGACGTTGTTTTTAGCAGAACTACCGTGGTGTTGTTTTTGTGCAGAAATAAAAGTTCTCGGAATGCGCTGAAAATCAACGGAGATTTTTTCTGGAAAATATAAAAAATACTGGAACGAAGAGTTACAGGAGGGGAGTCCCGTGGGCCCCACGAGGGTGGAGGGCGTGCCCCTGTGCCTCGTGGACTCTCCGTGGGGCCCCCTGACTTGTTCTCGACGCTAACCTCTCCTATAAATCCCCAAACCTCCAGAAAATAACCTAGATTGGGAGTTCCGCCGCCGCAAGCCTCTGTAGCCACCAAAAACCAATCGGGACCCTATTCCGGCACCCTGCCGGGGGGGGAATCATCACCGGTGGCCATCTTCATCATCCCGGCGCTCTCCATGACGATGATGGAGTAGTTCACCCTCGGGGTTGAGGGTATGTACCATTAGCTATGTGTTTGATCTCTCTCTCTCTCGTGTTCTTGATTCGGCACGATCTTGATGTACCGCGAGCTTTGCTATTATAGTTGGATCTTATGATGTTTCTCCCCCTCTACTCTCTTGTAATGGATTGAGTTTTCCCTTTGAAGTTATCTTATCGGATTGAGTCTTTAAGGATTTGAGAACACTTGATGTATGTCTTGCATGTGCTTATGTGTGGTGACAATGGGATATTCACGTGATCTACTTGACGTATGTTTTGGTGATCAACTTGCGGGTTCAGTGACCTTGTGAACTTATGCATAGGGGTTGGCACACGTTTTCGTCTTGACTCTCCGGTAGAAACTTTGGGGCACTCTTTGAAGTTCTTTGTGTTGGTTTGAATAGATGAATCTGAGATTGTGTGATCCATATCATATAATCATACCCACGAATACTTGAGGTGACATTGGAGTATCTAGGTGACATTAGGGTTTTGGTTGATTTGTGTCTTAAGGTGTTATTCTAGTACGAACTCTTGAATAGATCGATCAGAAAGGATAACTTTGAGGTGGTTTCATACCCTACAATAATCTCTTCGTTTGTTCTCCGCTATTAGTGACTTTGGAGTGACTCTTTGTTGCATTGTTGAGGGATTGTTATATGATCTAATTATGCTATTATTGTTGAGAGAACTTGCACTAGTGAAAGTATGAACCCTAGGCCTTGTTTCCTAGCACTGCAATACCATTTACGCTCACTTTTATCGCTTGCTACCTTGCTGTTTTATATTTTCAGATTACAAATACCCATATCTACCATCCATATTGCACTTGTATCACCATCTCTTCGCCGAACTAGTGCACCTATACAATTTACCATTGTATTGGGTGTGTTGGGGACACAACAGACTCTTTGTTATTTGGTTGCAGGGTTGTTTGAGAGAGACCATCTTCATCCTACGCCTCCCACGGATTGATAAACCTTAGGTCGTCCACTTGAGGGAAATTTGCTACTATCCTACAAACCTCTGCACTTGGAGGCCCAACAACGTTTACAAGAAGAAGGTTGTGTAGTAGACATCAAGCTCTTTTCTGGCGCCGTTGCCGGGGAGGTGATGACCCACAAGTATAGGGGATCTATCGTAGTCCTTTCGATAAGTAAGAGTGTCGAACCCAACAAGGAGCAGAAGGAAATGATAAGCGGTTTTCAGCAAGGTATTCTCCGCAAGCACTGAAATTATAGGTAACAGATAGTTTTGTGATAGGATAATTTGTAACGAGCAACAAGTAACAAAAGTAAATAAAGTGCAGCAAGGTGGCCCAATCCTTTTTGTAGCAAAGGACAAGCATGGACAAACTCTTATATAGAGAAAAGCGCTCCCGAGGACACATGGGAATTATCGTCAAGCTAGTTTTCATCACGTTCATATGATTCGCGTTCGGTACTTTGATAATTTGATATGTGGGTGGACCGGTGCTTGGGTGCTGCCCTTACTTGGACAAGCATCCCACTTATGATTAACCTCTATTTCAAGCATCCGCAACTACAACAAAAGTATTAAGGTAAACCTAACCATAGCATGAAACATATGGATCCAAATCAGCCCCTTACGAAGAAACGCATAAACTAGGGTTTAAGCTTCTGTCACTCTAGCAACCCATCATCTACTTATTACTTCCCAATGCCTTCCTCTAGGCCCAAATAATGGTGAAGTGTCATGTAGTCGACGTTCACATAACACCACTAGAGGAGAGACAACATACATCTCATCAAAATATCGAACGAATACCAAATTCACATGACTACTAATAGCAAGACTTCTCCCATGTCCTCAGGAACAAACGTAACTACTCACAAAGCATATTCATGTTCATAATCAGAGGAGTATTAATATGCATATAGGATCTGAACATATGATCTTCCACCAAATAAACCAACTAGCATCAACTACAAGGAGTAATCAACACTACTAGCAACCTACAGGTACCAATCCCAGATTATGAGACAAGAATTGGATACAAGAGATGAACTAGGGTTTGAGAGGAGATGGTGCTGGTGAAGATGTCGATGGAGATTGCCCTCTCCCGATGAGAGGAGCGTTGGTGATGACGATGGCGATGATTTCCCCCTCCCAGAGGGAAGTGTCCCCGGCAGAACAGCTCTGCCGGAGCCCTAGATTGGTTCCGCCAAGGTTCCGTCTCGTGGTGGCGGAGTCTCATCCCGAAAGCTTGCTTATGATTTTTTCTTCGAACGAAAGACTTCATATAGCAGAAGATGGGCACCGGAGGGCCAACAGGGGGCCCACGAGGCAGGGGCGCGCCCAGGGGGGTAGGGCGCGCCCCCCACCCTCATGGACAGGTGGAGGCCCCCCTGACGTATTTCTTTCGCTCAATATTTTTTATTATTTCCAAAAATAACTTTCGTGGAGTTTCAGGAGTTTTGGAGTTGTGCAGAATAGGTCTCTAATATTTGCCCCTTTTCCAGCCCAGAATTCCAGCTGCCGGGATTCTCCCTCCTTATGTAAAACTTGTAAAATAAGAGAGAATGGGCATAAGTATTGTGAAATAATGTGTAATAACAGCCCATAATGCAATAAATATTGATATAAAAGCATGATGCAAAATGGACGTATCAACTCCCCCAAGCTTAGACCTCGCTTGTCCTCAAGCGAAAGCCGATAACGATAAATATGTCCACATGTGTAGAGGTAGAGGTGTCGACAAAATAAAATACGGACATGCGTGCATCATCATCATTCTTATAACAGCAACATATATGGATATTGTCATATGATTTCTTATGCTCAAGTAATAATCTATTCACAATGCAAAGTATGAATCAGAAACTTTATTGAGAAGCAACAAACTATAATCTCAGTCATTGAAGCAATTGCAATTTATCATAACATCAGAAAGAGTCTATGTCAGAGCTTTCTAGCAAGTCCACATACTCAACTATCATTTAATCTTTCATAATTGCTAACACTCACGCAATACTTGTGGTTACAGAGTTTTAGTCGGACACAGAGAAAGATACGGGCTTATAGTTTCGCCTCCCAACCTTTTACCTCAAGGGTAATGTCAACAATAATAACTCATGCTAACCCACATCCAATTAGATATATATATATATATATATATATATATATATATATATATATATATATATATACCAGGATCTTTCCAACATCCTGTGCTTGCCAAAGGATAAAATGTAAAAAGAAAATGTGAAGATCACCATGACTCTTGCATAAGGTAGAAGATAATAATAAAAGATAGGCCCTTCGCAGAGGGAAGCAGAGGTTGCCATGAGCTTTCAAGGTTGGATGCACAAAATCTTAATGCGAAAGAACGTCACTTTATATTGCCACTTGTGATATGAACCTTTATTATGCAGTCCGTCGCTTTTATTTCTTCCACATCACAAGATCGTATAAAGCTTATTTCCTCCACACCAATCAATCATACATATCTAGAGAGCAATTTTTATTGCTTTGCACCGATGACAACTTACTTGAAGGATCTTACTCAATCCATAGGTAGATATGGTGGACTCTCATGGCAAAACTGGTTTAAGGGTATTTGGAAGCACAAGTAGTATCTCTACTTGGTGCAAAGAATTTGGCTAGCATGAGGGGGAAAGGCAAGCTCAACATGTTGGATGATCCATGAAAATATACTTTATCTCAGATATAAGAAAACATAACCCATTATGTTGTCTTCCTTGTCCAACATCGACTCTTTAGCATGTCATATTTTAATGAGTGCTCCCAATCATAAAAGATGTCCAAGATAGTATATTTATATGTGAAATCTCTCTTTCTTTATTACTTCCTATTAATTGCAACGATGACCAAAGCTATGTTTGTCAACTCTCAACAACTTTTAATCATCATACTCTTTTTATGTGAAGTCATTACTCTCCATAAAATCAATATGATCTCTTTGTTTCATTTTATTCTTTTCTCTTTTCTTTTATTCACTCAAGATCATACCAAAATAATCAAGCCCTTGACTCAACACTAATCTTTATTATATAGCTCACGGACTCGATTACATAGAGAGATCATAAAGCAAAACTCAAGACTAGATCATACCAAAACTTTATTCTACTAGATCAAGATACTAGTAATAGGATTGAACTAAGAAAAACGGTAAAAATAGGAGTGTGATGGTGATACGATACCAGGGCACCTCCCCCAAGCTTGGCAGTTGCCAAGGGGAGTGCCCATACCCATGTGATTATGTCTCCTCCTTTGTTGGTGAAGAAGGTAGTGGAGTTGTTAACGTAGGCTTCTTCTTTAATTTGCGCTTGAGGACAGAATTTTGATCCCTCGGGTCATCAATCTCCTGCTCCAGGCTTAATATCCTTTTGCATAATTCCTGCTTATTTTCTTGCAAGAGGCGAAAAGGGATAAACTCGACCTTAAATTTCTTTGCTCTATCAGGGAGGCTTGACTTTTTGAACTCCACGTGCATGTCCCCAGGTTGAGGTAATGGGACTTCATCTTCATCTGAGCTCGTCTCCTCCTTTCTCTTGGGTTCATAGTCCTCTTCTTCTTCCGTAGACCAACCACAATGCTCCACATCCCCATAGACCTTAGGGTCTGCAAGGGAATCAGCCACATAGCTTTCTCCTTCCGAATCCTGGGACGACATGTTGCTCTAATCTGCAGCAGGACAGCTCGAAACAAAGACATGAGGTATTTGCATGATACGGAGGTCAAAGCCTTCGGGAGATTATATAACCAATTTTTACCGACCAGAATACGTATCGTGCAAGAAAACGGAGTCCGGAGAGCGCACGAGGTGCCCACGAGGCAGGGGCGCGCCCTCCACCCTCGTGGAGGCCTCGTGTCCTTCGCGGACTGCTTCTTATTTTTCTATTTTTCTAAATATTCCAAAACGGAGGAAATTGCCATTAGAACTGTTTTGGAGTCGGTTTACTTACCGTACCACATACCTATTCCTTTTCGGAGTCTGAAACATTCCGGAAAGTGTCCCTTATGTATTCCTCCGGGGTTACGGTTTCAATAACATTGGTTTCAACATTTATGGGATTACCTGAGATATAATGTTTAATTCTTTGACCGTTCACCACCTTCGGATTTGTGCCCTCAAAGTTGTTGATTTTTATGGCACCAGAACGATAGACCTCCTCGATAACGTACGGACCTTCCCATTTAGAGAGAAGTTTTCCTGTAAAAAATCTTAAACGAGAGTTGTATAGCAATACATAATCACCTACATTAAACTCACGCTTTTGTATCCTTTTGTCATGCCATCTTTTAACTTTTTCTTTAAACAACTTGGCATTTTCATAAGCTTGGGTTCTCCATTCATCAAGTGAGCTAATGTCAAATAACCTCTTCTCACCGGCAAGTTTGAAATCATAATTGAGCTCTTTAATGGCCCAATATGCCTTATGTTCTAGTTCGAGAGGTAAGTGAGATGCTTTTCCATAAACCATTTTATACAGAGACATACCCATAGGATTTTTATATGCAGTTCTATAGGCCCATAATGCATCATCAAGTTTCTTGGACCAATTCTTTCTAGATCTATTAACAGTCTTTTGCAAAATTAATTTGAGCTCTCTATTACTCAATTCTACTTGACCACTAGACTATGGGTGATAAGGGGATGCAATTCTATGATTAACATCATATTTAGCAAGCATTTTTCGGAAAGCACCATGAATAAAATGTGAACCACCATCAGTCATTAAATATCTACGGACTCCAAACCTCGGAAAAATAACTTCTTTAAGCATCTTAATAGAAGTGTTATGATCAGCACTACTAGTTGGAATAGCTTCTACCCACTTAGTAACGTAATCAACAGCAACTAAAATATGTGTGTGTCCATTAGAGGCAGGAAAAGGTCCCATATAATCAAAGCCCCAAACATCAAATGGTTCAATAACAAGTGAATAATTCATAGGCATTTCTTGACGTCTACTAATATTACCAATTCTTTGGCATTCATCACAAGACATGACAAACTTACGGGCATCCTTGAAGAGAGTAGGCCAATAAAAACCGGATTGCAATACCTTATGTGCAGTTCTATCTCCAGCGTGGTGTCCTCCATAAGCCTCGGAATGACACTTGCGTAGGATCTGTTCCTGTTCATGCTCAGGTACACAACGTCTAATAACACCATCTACTCCTTCTTTATAAAGATGTGGGTCATCCCAAAAGTAATGTCTTAAATCATAGAAAAACTTTTTCTTTTGCTACTATGTGAAACTAGGTGGTATGAATTTAGCAACGATGTAATTAGCATAATCAGCATACCATGGAGCAGTACGAGAAGCATTTATGACATTTAATTGTTCATCAAGAAAGCTATCATCAATAGGTAGTGGGTCATCAAGAACATTTTCTAACCTAGACAAGTTGTCTGCAACGGGGTTCTCAGCTCCTTTTCTATCAATAATATGCAAATCAAATTCTTGTAGTAAGAGAACCCATCTAATAAGTCTAGGTTTAGCATCTTTCTTTTCCATAAGATATTTAATAGCAGCATGATCGGTGTGAATAGTTACTTTAGAATCAACAATATAAGGTCTGAACTTATCACAAGCAAATACAACTGCTAAGAATTCTTTTTCAGTAGTAGCATAATTTCTCTGAGCATTGTCTAGAGTTTTACTAGCATATTGAATAATATTTAATTTCTTATCAACTCTTTGCCCTAGAACAGCACCTACAGCATAATCACTAGCGTCACACATGATTTCAAAGGGTAAATTCAAATTAGGTGGCTGAACAATAGGTGCAGAGATCAATGCTTTCTTAAGTATTTCAAATGCTTCTACACAATCATCATCAAAGACAAATGGTATATCTTTTTGTAATAAATTAGTCAGAGGCTGAGAAATTTTTAAGAAGTCCTTAATGAACCTCTTATAAAAACCGGCGTGACCAAGAAAACTTCTTATACCTTTGATGTCCTTGGGACATGGCATCTTTTCAATAGCATCAACCTTGGCTTTATCAACCTCAATACCTCTTTCAGAAACTTTATGCCCCAAGACAATACCTTCATTAACCATAAAGTGTCACTTCTCCCAATTCAAGACAAGATTAGTTTCTTCACATCTCTGCAAAACTCGATCAAGGTTACTCAAGCAATCATCAAAAGAGGATCCATAAACGGAGAAATCGTCCATGAAAACCTCACAAATCTTTTAACAAAAGTCAGAGAATATAGCCATCATGCATCTTTGAAAGGTAGCAGGTGCATTACATAAACCAAAAGGCATACGTCTATAAGCAAAAGTACCAAAAGGGCAAGTAAAAGTGGTCTTTTATTGATCATCGGCTGACACAGGTATTTGAGAGAAACCAGAATAACCATCTAGAAAGCAAAAATGTGTATGTTTGAATAATATTTCTAGCATTTGATCAATAAAAGTTAAGGGGTAATGATCCTTTTTAGTAGCCTTATTTAATTTGCGGAAATCAATTACCATCCTATAACCTATAATAATTCTTTGCGGGATCAATTCATCTTTATCATTAGGAACAACAGTAATACCTCCCTTCTTAGGGACACAATGGACAGGACTTACCCACTGACTATCAGCAACGGGATAAATTATACCTGCCTCAAGGAGCTTTAGTATTTCCTTTCTTACCACTTCTTTCATCTTAGGATTCAGCCGGCGTTGGTGATCACGAACTAGTTTGGCATCTTTCTCCAAATTTATTTTGTGTTGGCATAGAGTGGGACTAATGCCCTTAAGATCATCAAGAGTATATCCAATAGCAGCACGGTGCTTCTTCAGAGTTTTCAATAATCTCTCTTCTTCATGCTCTGAAAGGTTAGCACTAATAATAACATGATATATCTTCTTTTCATCAAGATAAGCATATTTAAGAGTATAAGGTAACGGTTTAAGCTCAAACACGGGATCACCCTTGGGTGGAGGAGGATCGCCTAGGATTTCAACAGGCAAGTTGTGTTTCAGGATGGGTTCCTGTTTAAAGAATACTTCATCTATTTCCCTTCTTTCATTCATAAACATATCATTTTCATGGTCTAGCAAATATTGTTCTAAAGCATCACTAGGAGGTACGACAATAGAAGCAAGACCAATAATTTCATCCTTACTAGGCAATTCCTCTTCACGGTGTTGTCTACAAAATTTAGAAAAGTTAAACTCATGAGACATATCATCTAGACCAATAGTAACAACATCCTTTTCGCAGAATATCTTAGCATTAACAGTGTTCAAGAAGGTTCTACCAAAAATAATGGGACAAAAGCTATCTTGTGGGGAACCAAGAACAAGAAAATCAGCAGGATATTTAGTTTTCCCACACAAGACTTCAACATCTCTAACAATTCCCATTGGTGAAATAGTATCTCTATTGGCAAGTTTAATTGTGACATCAATATCTTCTATCTCAGCAGGTGCAATATCATGCATAATTTCTTTGTATAAGTCAAAAGGTATTGCACTAGCACTAGCACCCATATGACATAAGCCATGATAACAATGATCTCCTATTTTAACAGAAATAACAGGCATGCCTACCATAGGTCTATGTTTATCTTTAGCACAAGGTTTGGCAATTCTAGCAGTTTCATCACGGAAATGAATAACATGCCCATCAATATTATCAGACAAGATATGTTTAACAATAGAAATATTAGGTTCAACTTAACTTGCTCAGGAGGTGTATAAGTTCTAATATTGGTTTTACGAACCACATTTGAAGCTTTAGCATGATCTTTTATCCTAACAGGAAAATGTGGTTTCTCAACATAAGCAGTAGGAACAATAGGATCATTATAAGTGATAGTCTTTTCTTCAACTTTAATAGGTGCAGCTACTTTTACTTCTATGGGAGGATGATATTTAAACCACTTCTCCTTAGGGAGATCAACGTAAGCAGCAAAAGATTCAGAGAAAGAAGCTACTATCTCAGAGTCAAGTCCATATTTAGTGCTAAATTTACGGAAAACATCGGTATCCATAAAAGATTTAACACAATCAAACTGGTGTCATACCTGACTCCTTACCTTCGTCGAGATCCCAATCTTCAGAGTTGCGTTTAATTCTTTCCAATAAATTCCATTTGAATTCAATAGTCTTCATCATAAAATAGCCAGCACAAGAAGTATCGAGCATGGTGCGATTGTTATCAGAAAGCCGAGCATAAAAACTTTGAATAATTATTTCTCTTGGGAGCTCATGATTGGGGCATGAATATAACATTGATTTAAGCCTCCCCCAAGCTTGAGCGATGCTTTCTCCTTCGCGAGGCCAAAAATTATATATATAATTGCGATCACGATGAACAAGATGCATAGGATAAAACTTCTGATGAAATTCCAATTTCAATCGTTTGTAGTTCCATGACCCCGTATCATCACATAGCCTATACCATGTCAATGCATCTCCCTTCAAAGATAAAGGGAAGACCTTCTTATTAATAACATTATCGAGTATACCTGCAAGCTTAAATAATCCACAAACTTCATCCACATATATTACGTGCTCATCAGGATGCATTGTTCCGTCTCCTGCAAAAGGATTAGCTAGCAGTTTTTCTAACATACCCGAAGGAATTTCAAACTAGACATTTTCATTTTTAGTAGGTTCAGTAGGTTGAGGAGCAACTCTTTGCTCTACTGGTCGGGGTGAAGATACCCCGAACAAGCCCCTCAGAGGATTACTTTCCATAGTAACAAGTGACAGTAAATTTCAGCACACTATATAAATTTTTCCTTACCAAATTCCACCTACCAAAGGCGCTTCACTCCCCGGCAACGGCGCCAGAAAAGAATCTTGATGACCCACAAGTATAGGGGATCTATCGTAGTCCTTTCGATAAGTAAGAGTGTCGAACCCAACGAGGAGCAGAAGGAAATGATGAGCGGTTTTCAGCAAGGTATTCTCTGCAAGCACTGAAATTATAGGTAACAGATAGTTTTGTGATAGGATAATTTGTAACGTGCAACAAGTAACAAAAGTAAATAAAGTGCAGCAAGGTGGCCCAATCCTTTTTGTAGCAAAGGACAAGCATGGACAAACTCTTATATAGAGAAAAGCGCTCCCGAGGACACATGGGAATTATCGTCAAGCTAGTTTTCATCACGTTCATATGATTCGCATTCGTTACTTTGATAATTTGATATGTGGGTGGACTGGTGCTTGGGTGCTGCCCTTACTTGGACAAGCATCCCACTTATGATTAACCTCTATTGCAAGCATCCGCAACTACAACAAAAGTATTAAGGTAAACCTAACCATAGCATGAAACATATGGATCCAAATCAGCCCCTTACGAAGCAACGCATAAACTAGGGCTTAAGCTTCTGTCACTCTAGCAACCCATCATCTACTTATTACTTCCCAATGCCTTCCTCTAGGCCCAAATAATGGTGAAGTGTCATGTAGTCGATGTTCACATAACACCACTAGAGGAGAGACAACATACATCTCATCAAAATATCGAACGAATACCAAATTCACATGACTACTAATAGCAAGACTTCTCCCATGTCCTCAGGAACAAACGTAACTACTCACAAAGCATATTCATGTTCATAATTAGAGGAGTATTAATATGCATATAGGATCTGAACATATGATCTTCCACCAAATAAACCAACTAGCATCAACTACAAGGAGTAATCAACACTACTAGCAACCTACAGGTACCAATCCCAGACTATGAGACAAGAATTGGATACAAGAGATGAACTAGGGTTTGAGAGGAGATGGTGCTGGTGAAGATGTCGATGGAGATTGCCCTCTCCCGATGAGAGGAGCGTTGGTGATGACGATGGCGATGATTTCCCCCTCCCGTAGGGAAGTGTCCCCGGCAGAACAGCTCTGCCGGAGCCCTAGATTGGTTCCGCCAAGGTTCCACCTCGTGGCGGCGGAGTCTCGTCCCGAAAGCTTGCTTATGATTTTTTATTTGGACGAAAGACTTCATATAGCAGAAGATGGGCACCGGAGGGCCAACAGGGGGCCCACGAGGCAGGGGGCGCGCCCAGGGGGTAGGGCGCGCCCCCACCCTCGTGGACAGGTGGAGGCCCACCTGACGTATTTCTTTCGCTCAATATTTTTTATTATTTCCAAAAATAACTTTCGTGGAGTTTTAGGACTTTTGGAGTTGTGCAGAATAGGTCTCTAACAAGGTTGTCAGAATCGTGATTTTGAATCGGATCGGAGCTTCGACGGTAAGATCGCAAATCATAGGATCTTCACTATTAGGATCGTAGAAATGTAGATTCTATGAACTAAAATCATAGAATCAGAGGGGTTAGTTTGGATCGTAAAGTCGTAGAATCGTGTAACAGAATCGCGATTCTGACTACCTTGGTCTCTAATATTTGCTCCTTTTCCAGCCCAGAATTCCAGCTGCCGGCATTCTCCCTCCTTATGTAAAACTTGTAAAATAAGAGAGAATAGGCATAAGTATTGTGACATAATGTGTAATAACAGCCCATAATGCAATAAATATTGATATAAAAGCATGATGCAAAATGGACGTATCAGGAGGTTAGTGCTTGAAGGTATATCTTTAGATCTTGCAATCGAATCTTTTAGTTTCTTGTTTTATCACTAGTTTAGGTTATAAAAGAAAACTATAAAAAAATGGAATTGAGGGTGCCTCACATGCTTCATCTTTTTAATATCTTTCATGAAAATGATGGGAAGGAAAATTGTGCCCAAGTGCTAGAAGAAGAATGCATTAAAATGTTTGGCACTAAATCTTTGAATGATGAGCATGATTGCAATGTTGTTAGTATGAACTCTCTGAATATCCATAGTACTAATGATGATTGCACTAGTCATGATGAAAATGTCTCTTATAAGCATGTCAATTTTTGTGGAGTGCATAGAGTTTGCAAGTACACACCAAATAGGGAAGATAGATTTTGCAAGAGGCATAAGTATTTAGAAACTAAATGGTTGCAAGAGAGGCTAGATGCTTGTGCTAAAAATTTAAAATTTCTTTGCCATCCTTGTGAACTTTGCAATGAACGTGATCATTTAAATCTCCAATGCAAATTGTTTCATGATCGTATCGTGTCCAAAAATTGTGATGACTTGATTTCCCTTGAGCATCATAATGAACTTAGTTTGCTTGTGGGTTATGAAGAAATGAAACGTATAACTAATGATCTTCCAGAATTTGTCCTGGATAAAGTTCTTGATTTTGATCTAGAGGAAATTTATATGTATTGTGCAGTGAATTGCATTGAAAATCCTTATATTGCCAATTACATAAAGACAAGAAAACAAATAGAAGATGAATAGAATACTAATGAAAGGGAAGAGATTTCCCAATATCCTCCTATTCTTTCTTATGATGAATCAGGTAACAAGGAGGAGCTTTCTATTCAACCAATCTCATTAATAAGGAGCTCCAAAAGGAGGATTAAACCCACACATGATGCAAAGAAGAAAAAGAAAAGACGTAGAAGCAAAGGTAAAAAGGTATCCCTCCCAAATGATGTTGCTCCTATTACTCATTGTGATGATGATAATTGCTATACTATTGGTGCTATCCATACTATGAATGATGAGAGTGATTATGCTTATGATATGAAAAGGCCCAAGCTTGGGGATGCTATGTTTGATGAGAATGGCACGTTTGAGAATTTATTTGCTGCAATTAATGTTTGTCCCGAGCTTGGGGATGCTATGTTTAATGAAGATGATATTTTTAGTCTCCCAAGTTTTGATGAGCAAATTTATTATGATGATAGCATGCCCCTATTTATGATGATTATATTGATAAAAGTGGGTTTGGAAGAGTGTCAACTTTAGGATGTAATGATCCCATTATTTTGGAGGATGTTGAATAATATTGTAATAATTATAAAAGTGGATTTGGAGTGGTCATGACTTTATTTAGTAATGATCCCACTATCTTGGAAGAGGTTTCAATTGATTATGATGAGAACAAAGTTGCTACTTATGATGATTATTGTGATGATACTTATGCTATAAAAAGTAGTGATGATTATATTTATAAAACTTGTCATGATTATGATTACCCTTTTTCTGAACATTAATCTTTTAATGTGGAAACAATTTATAGTATTCGAGTTTCTTGTGATACTCCCACTATTCCGAATGAGAAGAATTGTGCTTATGTGCAGAGTAATAAAATTTATATGCTTGGGGATCATGAAAATAATGCTTTACGTGATAGTTATATTGTTGAATTCATTCATGATGCCACTGAAATTTATTATGAGGGAGAAATATATGCTTGTAGGAACTGCAATAATATCAAGTTTCCTCTCTATGTGTTGAAAATCTTGAAGTTATGTTTGTTTTGCCTTCCTATGCTAGTTGATTATTGTTCCGATAAGGTGTTTGCTCACAAAATCCCTATGCATAGGAAGTGGATTAGGCTTAAATGTTTTAGTCATATTCTTCATGATGCTCTCTTTATGTTTCAATTCTTATCTTTTATGTGAGCATCATTGAAATTGTCATGCCTAGCTAAAAAGGCATTAAAGAAAAGCGCTTGTTGGGAGACAACCCAGTATTTACCCCTTCTGTTTTTGTGTTTTAACATGATTAATCTACTGTAGTAATCATGTTTTATAGCTTTTGTTTCAATAAAGTGCCAAGTAGAACCTTTGGGAAGACTTGGGTGAAAGTTAATGTGATCTTGCTGTAAAAAACAGAAACTTTGCCCTCACGAGATTAGCTGTCTTTTTTTTTACATAAAAGTGATTTTAAGTTGATTCTTTTTGAAGAAGATTAATAGACAAATTCCTCAGGTACACCAATTTATTTCAGAATTTTTGGAGTTACAGAAGTATTCGGGAGTTACAGATTACTACAGACTGTTCTGTTTTTGACAGATTCTGTTTTCTATGTGTTGTTTGCTTATTTTGATGAATCTATGAGTAGTATCAGAGGGTATGAACCATAGAGAAGTTGGAATACAGTAGATATTACACCAATATGAATTTAGAATGAGTTCAAAACAGTACCTAAGTGGTGATTTATTTTCTTATACTAATGGAGCTTATGAGTTTTCTGTTAAGTTTTGTGTTGTGAAGTTTTCAAGTTTTGGGTAAAGATTCGATGGACTATGGAGTAAGGAGTGGCAAGAGCCTAATCTTGGGGATGCCCAAGGCACCCCAAGGTAATATTCAAGGACAACCAAGAGCCTAAGCTTGGGGATGCCCCGGATGGCATCCCCTCTTTCGTCTTCGTTCATCGGTAACTTTACTTGGAGCTATATTTTTATTCGCCACATGATATGTGTTTTGCTTGGAGCGTCATTTTTTTGCTTGCTGTTTGAATAAAATACCAAGATCTGAAATTCTTAAATGTTAGAGAGTCTTCACATAGTTGCATAATTATTCGACTACTCATTGATCTTCACTTATATCATTCTGAGTAGTTTGTCCTTTACTCTAGTGCTTCACTTATATCCTTTTAGAGCACGGCGGTGGTTTTATTTTGAAGAAATAGATGAACTCTCATGCTTCACTTATATTATTTTGAGAGTCTTAAACAGCATGGTAATTTGCTTTGGTTATGAATTTAGTCCTAATATGATGGGCATCCAAGATGGGTATAATAAAAACTTTCATATAAAGTGCATTGAATACTATGAGAAGTTTGATGCTTGATGATTGTTTTGAGATATGAAGATGGTGATATTAGAGTCATGCTAGTTGAGTAATTGTGAATTTGAGAAATACTTGTGTTGAGTTTTGCAAGTCCCGTACCATGCACGTATGGTAACCGTTGTGTAACAAATTTGAAGCATGACGTGTTTCTTTGATTGTCTTCCTTATGAGTGGCGGTCGGGGACGAGTGATGGTCTTTTCCTACCAATCTATCCCTCTAGGAGCATGTGCGTAATGCTTGGTTTCGATGACTTGTTGATTTTTGCAATAAGTATGTGAGTTCTTTATGACTAATGTTGAGTCCATGAATTATACGCACTCTCACCCTTCCACCATTGCTAGCCTCTCTAGTACCGCGCAACTTTCGCCGGTACAATAAACCCACCATTTACCTTCCTCAAAACAGCCACCATACCTACCTATTATGGCATTTCCATAGCCATTCCGAGATATATTGCCATGCAATTCCACCATTCCGTTTATTATGACACGCTCCATCATTGTCATATTGCTTTGCATGATCACGTAGTTGACATCGTATTTGTCGCAAAGCCACCTTCATAATTCTGTCATACATGTCACTCTTGATTCATTGCACATCCCGGTACACCACCGAAGGCATTCATATAGAGTCATATTTTGTTCTAAGTATCGAGTTGTAATTCTTGAGTTGTAAATAAATAGAAGTGTGATGATCATCATTATTGGAGCATTGCCCCGTGTGAGAAAAAAAAGAGAAAGGCCAAAGAAGCCAATGAAAAAAAGGGAGAGGCCAAAGAAGTCAAACAAAAAAAAGAGAGAAGGGACAATGCTACTATCCTTTTCCACACTTGTGCTTCAAAGTAGCACCATGATCTTCATGATAGAGAGTCTCTTATTTTGTCACTTTCATATACTAGTGGGAATTTTCATTATAGAACTTGGCTTGTATATTCCAACAATGGGCTTCCTCAAATGCCCTAGGTCTTCATGAGCAAGCAAGTTGGATGCACACCCACTTAGTTTCTTTTGTTGAGCTTTCATACACTTATAGCTCTAGTGCATCCGTTGCATGGCAATCCCTACTCACTCACATTGATATCTATTGATGGGCATCTCCATAGCCCATTAATACGCCTAGTTGATGTGAGACCATCTTCCTCTCTTTTTTGTCTTCTCCACAACCACCATTCTATTCCACCTATAGTGCTATGTCCATGGCTCACGCTCATGTATTGCGTGAAAGTTGAAAAAGTTTGAGAATACTAAAGTATGAAACAATTGCTTGGCTTATCATCGGGGTTGTGCATGATTTGAACATTTTGTGTGACGAAGATGGAGCATAGCCAAACTATATGATTTTGTAGGGATGAACTTTCTTTGGCCATGTTATTTTGAGATTACATGATTACTTTGTTAGTATGCTTGAAGTATTATTATTTTTATGTCAATATTAAACTTTTGTCTTGAATCTTATGGATCTGAATATTCTTGGCACAATAGAGAAGATTACATTGATAAATATGTTAAGTAGCATTCCATATCAAAAATTCTGTTTTTATCATTTACCTACTCGAGGACGACCAGGAATTAAGCTTGGGGATGCTGATACGTCTCCAACGTATCTATAATTTTTGATATATTCATGCCATGTTTATAATATTTTTACATGATTTTGGTATGATTTGGTTAGAACTAACCCGGACTAACGCTGTTTTCAGCAGAACTACCGTGGTGTTGTTTTTGTGCAGAAATTAAAGTTCTCAGAATGCGCTGAAAATCAATGGAGATTTTTTCTGGAAAATATAAAAAATACTGGAACGAAGAGTTACCGGAGGGGAGTCCCGTGGGCCCCACTAGGGTGGAGGGCGCGCCCCTGTGCTCGTGGACTCTCCGTGGGACCCCCTGACTTGTTCTCGACGCCAACCTCTCCTATAAATCCCCAAACCTCCAGAAAATAACCTAGAACGGGAGTTCCGCCGCCGCACGCCTCTGTAGCCACCAAAAACCAATCGGGACCCTGTTCCGGCACCCTGCCGGAGGGGGGAATCATCACCGGTGGCCATCTTCATCATCCCGGCGCTCTCTATGACGAGGAGGGAGTAGTTCACCCTCGGGGCTGAGGGTATGTACCAGTAGCTATGTGTTTGATCTCTCTCTCTCTCTCGTGTTCTTGATTCGGCATGATCTTTATGTATCGCGAGCTTTGCTATTATAGTTGGATCTTATGATGTTTCTCCCCCTCTACTCTCTTGTAATGGATTGAGTTTTCCCTTTGAAGTTATCTTATCGGATTGAGCCTTTAAGGATTTGAGAACACTTGATGTATGTCTTGCATGTGCTTATCTGTGGTGACAATGGGATATTCACGTGATCTACTTGATGTATGTTTTGGTGATCAACTTGCGGGTTCAGTGACCTTGTGAACTTATGCATAGGGGTTGGCACACGTTTTCGTCTTGACTCTCCGGTAGAAACTTTGGGGCACTCTTTGAAGTTCTTTGTGTTGGTTTGAATAGATGAATCTGAGATTGTGTGATGCATATCGTATAATCATACCCATGGATACTTGAGGTGACATTGGAGTATCTAGGTGACATTTGGGTTTTGGTTGATTTGTGTCTTAAGGTGTTATTCTAGTACGAACTCTTGAATAGATCGATCAGAAAGGATAACTTTGAGGTGGTTTCGTACCCTACAATAATCTCTTCGTTTGTTCTCCGCTATTAGTGACTTTGGAGTGACTCTTTGTTGCATTGTTGAGGGATTGTTATATGATCTAATTATGCTATTATTGTTGAGAGAACTTGCACTAGTGAAAGTATGAACCCTAGGCATTGTTTCCTAGCATTGCAATACCGTTTACGCTCACTTTTATCGCTTGCTACCTTGCTGTTTTTATATTTTCAGATTACAAATACCCATATCTACCATCCATATTGCACTTGTATCACCATCTCTTCGCCGAACTAGTGCACCTATACAATTTACCATTGTATTGGGTGTGTTGGGGACACAAGAGACTCTTTGTTATTTGGTTGCAGGGTTGTTTGAGAGAGACCATCTTCATCCTACGCCTCCCACGGATTGATAAACCTTAGGTCATCCACTTGAGGGAAATTTGCTACTGTCCTACAAACCTCTGCACTTGGAGGCCCAACAACGTATACAAGAAGAAGGTTGTGTAGTAGACATCAGCATCCTGAACAAGGCCGTGCAGGACGTTCAGGCCCAACTTCAGGCCCAAGGCGCCGCCCTCCAGCAGTACACGAAGGCATTCTTGTCGACGCGAGCGGCCGTTCGGGTACGTTTCTTGTGTTTTGCTTTTTATTCTTGTAATCTTCCGTGGCGGCGCGCCAGCGCACCCGCTGGGTGTAGCCCCTGAGTTCCGGGCCGGCTGCTGAGCAGGCGGCTCGGAACTTAATGGTAAGTTCCGAGTGCTAACCTTTCCTTTTTTTTCTTCTATTGTCTTTGTTGCAGGACTACCACAACATCCGCGCTGCCGCCTTCAACTCCCATGTCCGGGAGCTGGCCAAGCGGACCACTGATTTCGCCGAAAGCCGGAGTAAGCACTCCATCGTCTGTCTCGCGGGGGCGCGTCAGCGCACCCGCTGGGTGTAGCCCCCGAGATTCGGGCCGACCGCTGATCAGTCAGGCCGGATCTCCCGGAAACTACTTTTCCCCTTTGTTGATTTGTTGACTGACTTCTTTTTCTTGTCTTCTGCATGAGTGGCAGCCGACCTGCAGCAGCGCCTGGGCGAAGCCCAAACTGAGCTGCGCACCAAGGAGGAGGAGCGCCGCAAGGCGGTTGAGGAGTGCGACCGCCTGGCCAAGGAGCTGGCAGCCCAGGCGGATCAACACAAGGGGGCGCTCAAGAAGGCGAAGGACGATGAGGCCGCCCTCCAGGCCAAGTTCGAGACCGAACGCTCGGCCTGGGCCGAGAAGGAGAAGGGGCTGACCGATGGCTACGGCGCGGTCGGAGATATGATCGATGGTAAGTTATCTTCCCTTTCTTTCGTCCGCCGACCGTTTATAAGAGCCGGCTTCTGACTTCAGACTTCTTTTTCCTGTGAGCAGACTTCTTTCCTGGCTACGCCGTTGCCGCCAGCCAGGCCATCGAGGCTCAGCGTGCCGAGCGAAGGCAGGCTGGTGCGGAAATCGCGCCCAACACGCCTCGGACCCTCAGCGAGCAGCTCGTTGCTATCCATGCTCGCCTCCAGCCGGCTCATTGGATGCTCCGCCGCCTTCAACGCGTCGGGGCCCAGGTGCTGGCCGCCCTCTGGCCGGCTGCTCAGATCCCACGCACCCCCAGCGAGACTGTCGAGTGGCTGGAGGTGGCGGTCAGCCGCTTTGAGGCTTGGAAGGGCTCCGCGGCTCGTGCCGGTTCTCGGAGGGCCCTTGAGTTTGTCATGGCGTGGTATCCCGGCCTGAACTTGGCCCATCTGGCCACTTTCCGGCAGGACGCCGCACCGGAGCTGGCGGCGGCGAGCCGCGACCTTACCCAACACGCAGCGGCGATCGCCGACTACACCGACACCACCGAGCTCATCCCCGAGCTAAACGAGGAGGGCGCTGAGGTGCCACCGAACTGGTTTGGGCTGGACCCGGAGTACGGGGAAGATTAGGTGGAGGAGATCGCCTCCAGCGATGAGGGCGAGGACGGTGAAGACGACGCACCAGAGGGCGGAGCGGACGGCCAGCCCCAGCCCGATTGAGCCTCAAGCAACGAGCCGATTGCTACTGAGGCTGACCAAGCCGAGACTCGCTAGACGACCACTCCACCAGCCGGCGCCGCCGACTCCACCTACGTGCTGGATCCGCCTGCTGCTCCTCTGGCCTAGGTGGCTAGTTTTATCTTTACCTGTTTTTGTAATCTTTCAAACGAACTTGTTAAATTTGTGCAGTTCCACCCGCTGGGGGTGTATTCAAACTTTGTTGAATGCTGGCCGAGGGCCTTTTGCTATGTAAATTAATTCTTGCACGAGTGGTGCTTTGCCGGGTTCCGACTTGTCTGGCTTTTCCGTTCTTCTGGTGTTTTTCCTTTGCCGCCCTCCCTTGGCTGCCGCCTTGCCCGCAAGACAGCCGCTCTGTGATCTGTGGCTGGGTCAAGTACTTAACCATTTGGGAGGACAAGTATTTTGGCCATTTTAGAACGTAGCAAGTTAAGTAAGAAGCCTGCTGGCTGGCTGCTCAGCAGCCGGTCGGTGAGGCGAAGAGCCGACTTGGCCCTATGTGAGTGCTTTTGTCCTTAGCAATTTTTCATGTGGGCACCATTTCCTGCCTTTAACTCTTGACGGCCGGACAGTCGCTCCTCGAGCTGCGGCTTATGGCAATAGAGGGCTTAGATGCCGGCACACTACTTGTCCGACTGCAGGTAGCACCGACATAGTACAAGGCGGCAAGCCCCCGGGCCGATTGGTCGAACCCGGTGCCAGGCAGAAGAATGAAATAACACATTCATAGGCATAAAACTTATCATATAGATAAAAAAGGGTAGCCTCCGAGTGCTCCTCGAGGGACCCGATGTCTTTGCGCTTAATACAAAAGGTAGAGTGGTACATACTGCATCAACTGTAAAATCTTCGAAGGAGATTTGCATTCCATGGGCGCTCTGTTTCCTTGCCGGAGTCGTCCCTCTTGCGTGCCCTGGGCTTCTGTGCATCGATCAGGTAGTAGGAGTCATTGCCCAAGGCTTTGTTGATGATGAAGGGGCCTTCCCAAGGGGCCGAGAGCTTGTGTTGGCTGGCTGTTCGCTGGATTAACCGAAGCACAAGGTCCCCCTCTTGGAAGGATCTTGGCTTGACCTTCCGACTATGGTAGCAGTGCAGACTCTGCTGGTAGATGGCGGACCGGCTGAGTGCCAACAGCCGGCCCTCTTCCATCAGATCGACGCCGTCTTCTCGTGCTTCCTTCGCCTCCGCTTCCGTGTACATGGTGACGCGAGGTGAGTCGAACTCGATGTCAGTTGGGATGACAGCCTCGGCCCCGTACACGAGGAATAAAGGAGTGAAGCCGGTTGACTTGTTTGGAGTGGTGCGGAGACTCCAGAGGACAGCCGGCAGCTCGTCGATCCAGCAGCCGGCCGAGCGTTCTAGTGGCTCGACCAGTCGGGGCTTGATGCCGGAGAGGATGAGGCCGTTTGCTCGCTCGACTTGGCCGTTTGACTGCGGATGGGCAACGGATGCTAAGTCCAGTCGGATGCCCTGCGTCGCGTAGAAACGGGCCAAGGCGCCTTTGGCAAAGTTTGTGCCATTGTTGGTGATGATGCTGTGTGGTACGCCGTACCGGATGGTGATATCTGCAATGAAGATCACAACAGTCGGCCCATTCAGCTTCTTGATTGGCTTTGCTTCAATCCACTTGGTGAATTTGTCCACGGCGAAAAGCAGATGAGTCATGCCACCGCGTGCTGTCTTGAATGGGCCCACCATGTCCAGCCCCCAGACGGCAAAAGGCCAGGCAATGGGGATGGTCTTGAGTGCAGAAGCCGGCAGATGTTGCTTGGAGCTAAACTTCTGGCACCCCTTGCATTTCTTGACCAGATCCTTGGCGTCTTCTAGAGCAGTCGACCAAAAGAAACCGTGGCGGAAGGCTTTGGTGACAAGGGATCTAGAGGCTGCGTGGTGGCCGCACTCGCCTTGGTGGATGTCTTTGAGGATTGCTTTGCCCTTCTCTGGCTCTACGCATCGCTGGAACACACCAGTGACGCTGCGCCTGATGAGTTATCTGTTTACTATTGTGTATGCTCCTGCCCGGCGTTGCACCTGCCAGGCCGAGATCTCATCGGCTGGTAGCTCTCCGCTCACCAGGAAGTTGAGGATGGGCTGCGCCCATGATGGTGTTGTGACTTCCTCCACTGTCATCACGGCCATTGGTACTAGGGCGGCTGGGCTGGGAGGCGGCGGGGTGGAGTCAGCCACCGCTTGCTGTGTTGTTGGGCCGACTGCTGCAGCCCTTGGGCTAGGTTCTGAAGTCCCCGGGCCAGGTGTGACTGCTGCAGTTCCCGAGCCGCTTGCCGAAGTCCCTGGGCCGACTGCCGCAACCCCCGGGCCGGTTTCTGAAGTCCCGGGCTAGGTGTGACTGCGGCAATCCCTGAGCCGCCTGCCGAAGTCCCCGGGACGAGTGTTGCAGCCCCTGAGTCGGATCCGGCTGTTTCGGGAGCAGCCGGCACGAAGATGGACTCTGATTCCGGCGAAGGTTTGATAGACGGCTTGAGGAGGCGCTGAAGGGAGACGCCGGCTGGTATCGCTTGGCGGGTGGAGCCGATCCATGCCAGGGCATCGGTTTGCTTGTTGTTGTTCCATGGCACGTGAAGGAACTCGCACCCTTCAAAATATCCGTTGATCTGCTGGACGAGGAAGCGGTAGCTCGTCATATTTGCATCCTTGGCGTCCCAGTCGCCAGACAACTGTTGGACCACCAAGTCTGAGTCGCCGTAGCACAGGATCCGGCAGATGCCGATCTCTTTGGCCAGCTGGAGCCCATGTACTAGCGCCTCATACTCGGCCATGTAGTTGGAGGAGGCAAAATGAATTTGCAATGTGTATCTGAGCTTGTCGCCTTTGGGAGAGGTGAGGACGATGTCGGCTGCCAAACCGGTTCTCATCTTCGAGCCATCGAAATGCATCCACAAATGAGTGGAGTCCGGAGCTGGCGGCAGGTACTGGGTCTCGGCCCAGTCAACGAGGAAGTCGACCAGTGCTTGAGATTTGATGGCAGTACTGTTGGAAATATGCCCTAGAGGAAATAATAAATGGTTATTATTATATTTCTTTGTTCATGGTAATTGTCTATTATTCATGCTATAATTGTATTGTCCGGAAATCGTAATACATGTGTGAATACATAGACCACAACGTGTCCCTAGTAAGCCTCTAGTTGACTAGCTCGTTGATCAACAGATAGTCATGGTTTCCTGACTATGGACATTCGATGTCATTGATAACGGGATCACATCATTAGGAGAATGATGTGATGGACAAGACCCAATCCTAAGCATAGCATAAAAGATCGTGTAGTTTCGTTTGCTAGAGCTTTTCCAATGTCAAGTATCTTTTCCTTAGACCATGAGATCGTGCAACTCCCGGATACCGTAGGAGTGCTTTGGGTGTGCCAAACGTCACAACGTAACTGGGTGACTATAAAGGTGCACTACGGTATCTCCGAAAGTGTCTGTTGGGTTGGCACGGATCGAGACTGGGATTTGTCACTCCGTGTGACGGAGAGGTATCTCTGGGCCCACTCGGTAATGCATCATCATAATGAGCTCAGTGTGACTAAGGCGTTAGTCACGGGATCATGCATTGCGGTACGAGTAAAGAGACTTGCCGGTAACGAGATTGAACAAGGTATTGGGATACCGACGATCGAATCTCGGGCAAGTAACATACCGATTGACAAAGGCAATTGCATACGGATTGATTGAATCCTCGACACCGTGGTTCATCCGATGAGATCATCGTGGAACATGTGGGAGCCAACATGGGTATCCAGATCCCGCTGTTGGTTATTGACCGGAGAGGCGTCTCGGTCATGTCTGCATGTCTCCCGAACCCGTAGGGTCTACACACTTAAGGTCCGGTGACGCTAGGGTTGTAGAGATATATGTATGCGGAAACCCGAAAGTTGTTCGGAGTCCCGGATGAGATCCCGGACGTCACGAGAGGTTCTGGAATGGTCCGGAGGTGAAGAATTATATATAGGAAGTCAAGTTTCGGCCACCGGGAAAGTTTAGGGGGTTACCGGTATTGTACCGGGACCACCGGAAGGGTCCCGGGGGTCCACCGGGTGGGGCCACCTATCCCGGAGGGCCCCGTGGGCTGAAAGTGGAAGGGAACCAGCCCTTAGTGGGCTGGGGCGCCCCCCTTGGGCCTCCCCCCATGCGCCTAGGGTTGGGAACCCTAGGGGGGGAGCTTCCCCCTTGCCTTGGGGGGCAAGGCACCCCTTCCCCCCCACTTGGCCGCCGCCCCCCCTTGGAGATCTGATCTGCCAAGGGCTGGTGCCCCCCCAGGGGTCCTATAAATAGTGGTGGGGAGGGAGGGCAGCAACCTACAGCCTTGGGCGCCTCCCTCCTCCCCTGCAACACCTCTCTCTCTCTCGCAGAAGCTCGGCGAAGCCCTGCTGGAGACCCGCTACATCCACCACCACGCCGTCGTGCTGTTGGATCTCCATCAACCTCTCCTCCCCCCTTGCTAGATCAAGAAGGAGGAGACGTCGCTGCACCGTACGTGTGTTGAACGCGGAGGTGCCGTCCGTTCGGCACTCGGTCATCGGTGATTTGGATCACGGCGAGTACGACTCCGTCATCCACGTTCATTGGAACGCTTCCGCTCGCGATCTACAAGGGTATGTAGATGCACTCCCTTCCCCTCGTTGCTAGTACACTCCATAGATGCATCTTGGTGAGCGTAGGAAAATTTTAAATTATGCTACGATACCCAACAATGGTATCATGAGCCAGGTCTATGCGTAGTTACTATGCACGAGTAGAACACAAAGTAGTTGTGGGCGTTGAGTTTGCCAATTCTTCTTGCCGCTACTAGTCTTTTCTTGTTTCGGCAGCATTGTAGGATGAAGCGGCCCGGACCGACCTTACACGTACACTTACGTGAGACAGGTTCCACCGACTGACATGCACTAGATGCATAAGGTGGCTAGCGGGTGTCTGTCTCTCCTACTTTAGTCGGAACGGATTCGATGAAAAGGGTCCTTATGAAGGGTAAATAGAAATTGGCAAATCACGTTGTGGTCATACGTAGGTAAGAATACGTTCTTGCTAGAAACCTACAAACCATGTAAAAACTTGCAACAACAATTAGAGGACGTCTAGCTTGTTTTTGCAGCAAGTGCTATGTGATGTGATATGGCCAGAAGATGTGATGAATGATATATGTGATGTATGAGATTGATCATATTCTTGTAATAGGAATCACGACTTGCATGTCGATGAGTATGACAACCGGCAGGAGCCATAGGAGTTGTCTTTATTATTTTGCATGACCTGCGTGTCATTGAATAACGCCATGTAAATTACTTTACTTTGTTGCTAAACGCGTTAGCCATAGAAGTAGAAGTAATTGTTGGCGTGACGACTTCATGAAGACACAATGATGGAGATCATGATGATGGAGATCATGGTGTCATGCCGGTGACAAAGATGATCATGGTGCCCCGAAGATGGAGATCAAAGGAGCATAATGATATTGGCCATATCATGTCACTATTTGATTGCATGTGATGTTTATCATGTTTTTGCATCTCATTTGCTTAGAACGACGGTAGCAAGTAGGATGATCCCTTATAATAATTTCAAGAAAGTGTTCACCCTAACTGTGCACCGTTGCGAAGGTTCATTGTTTCGAAGCACCACGTGATGATCGGGTGTGATAGATTCTAACGTTCGAATACAACGGGTGTTGACGAGCCTAGCATGTACAGACATGGCCTCGGAACACACGCAATACACTTAGGTTGACTTGACGAGCCTAGCATGTACAGACATGGCCTCGGAACACACGCAATACACTTAGGTTGACTTGACGAGCCTAGCATGTACAGACATGGCCTCGGAACACGGAGGACCGAAAGGTCGAGCATGAGTCGTATAGAAGATACGATCAACAGGGAGATGTTCACCGATCTTGACTAGTCCGTCTCACGTGATGATCGGACACGGCCTAGTTAAACTCGGATCATGTTTCACTTAGATGACTAGAGGGATGTCTATCTGAGTGGGAGTTCATTAAATAATTTGATTAGATGAACTCAATTATCATGAACTTAGTCTAAAATCTTTACACTATGTCTTGTAGATCAAATGGTCAACGTTGTCCTCAATTTCAACGCGTTCCTAGAGAAAACCAAGCTGAAAGATGATGGCAGCAACTATACGGACTGGGTCCGGAACCTGAGGCTCATCCTTATAGTAGCCAAGAAAGATTATGTCTTAGAAGCACCGCTAGGTGATGCACCAATCCCACAGAACCAAGACGTTATGAACGCTTGGCAATCACGTGCTGATGATTACTCCCTCGTTCAGTGCAGCATGCTTTACAGCTTAGAGCCGGGTCTCCAAAAGAGTTTTGAGAAACATGGAGCATATGAGATGTTCGAGGAGCTGAAACTGGTTTTTCAAGCTCATGCCCGGGTCGAGAGATATGATGTCTCCGACAAGTTCTTCAGCTGTAAAATGGAGGAGAACAGTTCTGTTAGTGAGCACATACTCAGAATGTCTGGGTTGCACAACCGCTTGTCTCAGCTGGGAGTTAATCTCCCGGATGACGCGGTCATTGACAGAATCCTCCAGTCGCTTCCACCAAGCTACAAGAGCTTTGTGATGAACTACAATATGCAGGGGATGGAAAAGACCATTCCCGAGGTATATTCAATGCTGAAATCAGCGGAAGGGGAGATCAGAAAAGAACATCAAGTGTTGATGGTGAATAAAACCACCAAGTTCAAGAAGGGCAAGGGTAAGAAGAACTTCAAGAAGGACGGCAAGGGAGTTGCCGCGCCCGGTAAACCAGTTACTGGGAAGAAGTCAAAGAATGGACCCAAGCCCGGGACTGAGTGCTTTTATTGCAAGGGAAGTGGTCACTGGAAGCGGAACTGCCCCAAATATTTAGCGGACAAGAAGAAGGCCGGCAACACCCAAGGTATATGTGATATACAAGTAATTGATGTGTACCTTACCAGTACTCGTAGTAGCTCCTGGGTATTTGATACCGGTGCGGTTGCTCATATTTGTAACTCAAAGCAGGAACTACGGAATAAACGGAGACTGGCAAAGGACGAGGTGACGATGCGCGTCGGGAATGGTTCCAAGGTCGATGTGATCGCCGTCGGCACGCTACCTCTGCATCTACCCACGGGATTAGTTTTAAACCTCAATAATTGTTATTTAGTGCCAGCTTTGAGCATGAACATTGTATCTGGATCTCGTTTAATTCGAGATGGCTACTCATTTAAATCCGAGAATAATGGTTGTTCTATTTATTTGAGAGATATGTTTTATGGTCATGCCCCGCTGGTCAATGGTTTATTTTTGATGAATCTCGAACGTGATGTTACACATGTTCATAGTGTGAATACCAAAAGATGTAAAGTTGATAACGATAGTCCCACATACTTGTGGCACTGCCGCCTTGGTCACATTGGTGTCAAGCGCATGAAGAAGCTCCATGCAGATGGACTTTTGGAGTCTCTTGATTACGAATCATTTGACACGTGCGAACCATGCCTCATGGGTAAGATGACCAAGACTCCGTTCTCCGGAACAATGGAGCGAGCAACCAACTTATTGGAAATCATACATACCGATGTGTGTGGTCCAATGAGTGTTGAGGCTCGCGGAGGATATCGTTATGTTCTCACTCTCACTGATGATTTAAGTAGATATGGATATGTCTACCTGATGAAACACAAGTCTGAAACCTTTGAAAAGTTCAAGAATTTCAGAGTGAGGTTGAGAATCAACGTGACAGGAGAATAAAATTCCTACGATCAGATCGTGGTGGAGAATATTTAAGTCACGAGTTTGGTGCACACTTAAGGAAATGTGGAATAGTTTCACAACTCACGCCGCCTGGAACACCTCAGAGAAATGGTGTGTCCGAACGTCGTAATCGCACTCTATTGGATATGGTGCGATCTATGATGTCTCTTACCGATTTACCGCTCTCATTTTGGGGTTATGCTTTAGAGACTGCCGCATTCACTTTAAATAGGGCTCCGTCGAAATCCGTTGAGACGACACCGTATGAATTATGGTTTGGGAAGAAACCTAAGCTGTCGTTTCTAAAAGTTTGGGGATGCGATGCTTATGTCAAGAAACTTCAACCTGAAAAGCTCGAACCCAAATCGGAAAAATGCGTCTTCATAGGATACCCTAAGGAAACTATTGGGTATACCTTCTACCTCAGATCCGAAGGCAAGATCTTCGTTGCCAAGAACGGGTCCTTTCTGGAGAAGGAGTTTCTCTCGAAAGAATTGAGTGGGAGGAAAGTGGAACTTGATGAGGTGATAGTCACCCCTTCCGAACCGGAAAGTAGCGCAGCGCGGGAAAATGTTCCTGTGGTGCCTACACCGACTGGGGAGGAAGTTAATGATGATGATCATGAAGCTTCGGATCAAGTTACTGAACTTCGTAGGTCCACAAGGACACGTTCCGCACCAGAGTGGTACGGCAACCCTGTCCTGGAAATCATGTTGTTAGACAACGGTGAACCTTCGAACTATGAAGAAGCGATGGCGGGCCCGGATTCCGACAAATGGCTAGAAGCCATGAAATCCGAGATAGGATCCATGTATGAAAACGAAGTATGGACTTTGACTGACTTGCCCGATGAGCGGCGAGCCATAGAAAACAAATGGATCTTTAAGAAGAAGACGGACGCGGATGGTAATGTGACCATCTACAAAGCTCGACTTGTCGCTAAGGGTTATCGACAAGTTCAAGGGGTTGACTACGATGAGACTTTCTCACCCGTAGCGAAGCTGAAGTCCGTCCGAATCATGTTAGCAATTGCCGCATACTATGATTATGAGATATGGCAGATGGACGTCAAAACGGCATTCCTTAACGGCTTCCTTAAGGAAGAGTTGTATATGATGCAGCCGGAAGGTTTTGTCGATCCTAAGAATGCTAACAAAGTATGCAAGCTCCAGCGCTCAATCTATGGGCTGGTGCAAGCATCTCGGAGTTGGAACATTCGCTTTGATGAGATGATCAAAGCGTTTGGGTTTACACAGACTTATGGAGAAGCCTGTGTTTACAAGAAAGTGAGTGGGAGCTCTGTAGCATTTCTCATATTATATGTGGATGACATACTATTGATGGGAAATGATATAGAATTCTTGGAAAGTATAAAGGCCTATTTGAATAAGTGTTTTTCAATGAAGGACCTTGGAGAAGCTGCTTATATATTAGGCATCAAGATCTATAGAGATAGATCAAGACGCCTCATTGGTCTTTCACAGAGTACATACCTTGACAAGATATTGAAGAAGTTCAGTATGGATCAGTCCAAGAAGGGGTTCTTGCCTGTATTGCAAGGTGTGCAATTGAGCACGGCTCAATGCCCGACCACGGCAGAAGATATAGAAGAGATGAGTGTCATCCCCTATGCCTCGGCCATAGGGTCTATTATGTATGCCATGCTGTGTACCAGACCTGATGTAAACCTTGCCGTAAGTTTGGTAGGAAGGTACCAAAGTAATCCCGGCAAGGAACACTGGACAGCGGTCAAGAATATCCTGAAGTACCTGAAGAGGACTAAGGATATGTTTCTCGTTTATGGAGGTGACGAAGAGCTCGTCGTAAAGGGTTACGTCGACGCTAGCTTCGACACAGATCTGGATGACTCGAAGTCACAGACCGGATACGTGTATATTTTGAATGGAGGAGCAGTAAGCTGGTGCAGTTGCAAGCAAAGCGTCGTGGCGGGATCTACATGTGAAGCGGAGTACATGGCAGCCTCGGAGGCAGCACAGGAAGCAGTCTGGATGAAGGAGTTCATTACCGACCTAGGGGTGATTCCCAATGCGTCGGGCCCGATGACTCTCTTCTGTGACAACACTGGAGCTATTGCCCTTGCGAAGGAGCCCAGGTTTCACAGGAAGACCAGGCATATCAAGCGTCGCTTCAACTCCATTCGTGAAAGTGTTCAAAATGGAGACATAGATATTTGTAAAGTACATACGGACCTGAATGTAGCAGATCCGTTGACTAAACCTCTCCCTAGGGCAAAACATGATCAACACCAGGACGCAATGGGTGTTCGATTCATCACAATGTAACTAGATTATTGACTCTAGTGCAAGTGGGAGACTGTTGGAAATATGCCCTAGAGGCAATAATAAATGGTTATTATTATATTTCTTTGTTCATGGTAATTGTCTATTATTCATGCTATAATTGTATTGTCCGGAAATCGTAATACATGTGTGAATACATAGACCACAACGTGTCCCTAGTAAGCCTCTAGTTGACTAGCTCGTTGATCAACAGATAGTCATGGTTTCCTGACTATGGACATTGGATGTCATTGATAACGGGATCACATCATTAGGAGAATGATGTGATGGACAAGACCCAATCCTAAGCATAGCATAAAAGATCGTGTAGTTTCGTTTGCTAGAGCTTTTCCAATGTCAAGTATCTTTTCCTTAGACCATGAGATCGTGCAACTCCCGGATACCGTAGGAGTGCTTTGGGTGTGCCAAACGTCACAACGTAACTGGGTGACTATAAAGGTGCACTACGGGTATCTCCGAAAGTGTCTGTTGGGTTGGCACGGATCGAGACTGGGATTTGTCACTCCGTGTGACGGAGAGGTATCTCTGGGCCCACTCGGTAATGCATCATCATAATGAGCTCAATGTGACTAAGGCGTTAGTCACGGGATCATGCATTGCGGTACGAGTAAAGAGACTTGCCGGTAACGAGATTGAACAAGGTATTGGGATACCGACGATCGAATCTCGGGCAAGTAACATACCGATTGACAAAGGGAATTGCATACGGATTGATTGAATCCTCGACACCGTGGTTCATCCGATGAGATCATCGTGGAACATGTGGGAGCCAACATGGGTATCCAGATCCCGCTGTTGGTTATTGACCGGAGAGGCGTCTCGGTCATGTCTGCATGTCTCCCGAACCCGTAGGGTCTACACACTTAAGGTCCGGTGACGCTAGGGTTGTAGAGATATATGTATGCGGAAACCCGAAAGTTGTTCGGAGTCCCGGATGAGATCCCGGACGTCACGAGAGGTTCCGGAATGGTCCGGTGGTGAAGAATTATATATAGGAAGTCAAGTTTCGGCCACCGGGAAAGTTTCGGGGGTTACCGGTATTGTACCGGGACCACCGGAAGGGTCCCGGGGGTCCACCGGGTGGGGCCACCTATCCCGGAGGGCCCCGTGGGCTGAAAGTGGAAGGGAACCAGCCCTTAGTGGGCTGGGGCGCCCCCCTTGGGCCTCCCCCCATGCGCCTAGGGTTGGGAACCCTAGGGGGGGAGCTTCCCCCTTGCCTTGGGGGGCAAGGCACCCCTTCCCGCCCACTTGGCCGCCGCCCCCCCTTGGAGATCTGATCTCCCAAGGGCTGGCGCCCCCCCAGGGGTCCTATAAATAGTGGGGAGAGGGAGGGCAGCAACCTACAGCCTTGGGCGCCTCCCTCCTCCCCTGCAACACCTCTCTCTCTCTCGCAGAAGCTCGGCGAAGCCCTGCCGGAGACCCGCTACATCCACCACCACGCCGTCGTGCTGTTGGATCTCCATCAACCTCTCCTCCCCCCTTGCTGGATCAAGAAGGAGGAGACGTCGCTGCACCGTACGTGTGTTGAACGCGGAGGTGCCGTCCGTTCGGCACTCGGTCATCGGTGATTTGGATCACGGCGAGTACGACTCCGTCATCCACGTTCATTGGAACGCTTCTGCTCGCGATCTACAAGGGTATGTAGATGCACTCCCTTCCCCTCGTTGCTAGTACACTCCATAGATGCATCTTGGTGAGCGTAGGAAAATTTTAAATTATGCTACGATTCCCAACAAGTACATGGCTGGTAGAAGATGGTGTAGGGGGCCAACTCGATGGCCCATTTGGCCACTCGGCCTGATGCATCTCTGCTGCCTATGATCTCGGCAAGCGGGGCGGTGCAGACAACCATGATGGGGTGCTCTTGAAAGTATGGCTTGAGCTTCTTGGCGGCGAAGTGCACGCCGTAGCACATCTTCTGGTAATGGGGGTAGTTCTACTTGGAGGCTCACAGCACCTCGCTCAAGTAATACACAGGCCTCTGGACTGGCAATGCTTTGCCGTCTTCTTGGCGCTCTACCACCATGACTGTGCTGACCACCCAGCTGGTGGCGGCGATGTAGAGGAGCATGGGCTCCTTGGCAGCCGGAGCGGGGAACAGGCGGTGTGGTCAACATCTTCTTGAGTTGGAGAAAAGCCTCGTCCGCCTTGTCGTTCCACTCAAAGTGAGTGGTTTTCTTCATGAGCTGGTACAGGGGAAGAGCCTTCTCGCCCAGCCGACTAATGAAGCGGCTGATGGATGCCAAGCAGCCGGTAAACTTTTGGACATCTCGCAGTCGGGTGGGTCTCTCCATCCTCTCGATGGCTTTGATCTTCACGGGGTTGCACTCAATGACGCGCTCTGAGACCAGGAAGCCAAGGAGCTGGCCGGCTGGTACTCCAAAGACACATTTCTCTGGGTTGAGCTTGATATGAAAACGGCGCAGATTATCAAAAGTTTCCTTGAGATCTTCCAAGAGGGTACTGCGCTTCACCGTCTTCACCACAATATCGTCTACATAGACATGGGCATTTCTACCGAGCTGCTTGAGGCGGCACTTCTGCATGCAACGCTAAAACGTGGCACCGGCATTTCTCAAGCCGAATGTCATGGTCAGGTAGCAGAAGGCTCCGAATGGTGTGATGAAGGCGGTATTCAAGCGGTCGGCCGGGTTCAACTTGATCTGGTGGTACCCAGAGTAAGCATCCAAAAAACTCAGCAGCTCGCATCCGGCTGTGGAGTCTATCACTTGGTCAATCCGAGGCAAGGCAAACGGATATTTGGGGCAAGCTTTGTTGAGGCTGGTATAGTCAATACACATGAGCCATTTGTTGTTCTTCTTCAGTACAAGGACTGGGTTGGCAAGCCACTCTGGAAAGAACACTTCCATAATGAAGCCGGCTGCTAGAAGCCGGACTATCTCTTCACCAACAATTCTTCTCTTCTCCTCTGATAGGCGGCGGAGGGGTTGCTTCACTGGTTTTGCATCTGCTCTGACGTGTAGCTTGTGCTCGGCGAAATCCGTCGGAACACCCGGCATGTCTTTGGGAGACCATGCGAAAATGTCCCGATTCTCACGGAGGAAATCGACGAGCTCGCCTTCCTATTTGCTATCGAGGTGAGCACCTATGACAGCAAACTTCTCCGGGTGGTTCGGGTCCAAGGGAATCTTCTTTCTTTCTTTGGCCGGCTGGAACGAGCCCTGGGTCTCTGACTCCTTGGGATCTGGTGACAGGTCCGGCTGCTTGCCGGCCATGGCCACAACTCGGTCAAGGAGCTTCCTCTGGGCAGCAATCACAAGGGACTCGGCCAGCCGATTGCTAGCTGCAGCACACGCGGCCGATTTCTTGTAGTCTCCAGCCACACTGATGTTGGCCTTGGTTCCCGGTGATACGTCCATTTTGCATCATGCTTTTATATTGATATTTATTGCACTATGGGTTGTTATTACACGTTATCTCACAATACTTATGCCTATTCTCTCTTATTTTACAAGGTTTACATAAGGAGGGAGAATGCCGGCAGCTGGAATTCTGGGCTGGAAAAGGAGCAAATATTGAAGACCTATTCTGCACAACTCCAAAAGTCCTGAAACTCCACGGAAGTTGTTTTTGGAAATAATAAAAAATATTGAACGGAAGAAATACCAGAGGGGACCCACACCCTGGGCACGAGGGTGGGGGGCGCGCCCTACCCCCTGGGCGCGCCCCCTGCCTCGTGGGCCCCCTGTTGGCCCTCCGGTGCCCATCTTCTGCTATATGAAGTCTTTCGTCCGAGAAAAAATCATAAGCAAGCTTTCGGGACGAGACTCCGCCGCCACGAGGCGGAACCTTGGCGGGACCAATCTAGGGCTCCGGCGGAGCTGTTCTGCCGGGGACACTTCCCTCCGGGAGGGGGAAATCATCGCCATCGTCATCACCAACGCTCCTCTCATCGGGAGAGGGCCAATCTCCATCAACATCTTCACCAGCACCATCTCCTCTCAAACCCTAGTTCATCTCTTGTATCCAATTCTTGTCTCCAAGTCTGGGATTGGTACCTGTAGGTTGCTAGTAGTGTTGATTACTCCTTGTAGTTGATGCTAGTTGGTTTATTTGGTGGAAGATCATATGTTCAGATCCTTATGCATATTAATACTCCTCTGATTATGAACATGAATATGCTTTGTGAGTAGTTACGTTTGTTCCTGAGGACATGGGAGAAGTCTTGCTATTAGTAGTCATGTGAATTTGGTATTCGTTCGATATTTTGATGAGATGTATGTTGTCTCTCCTCTAGTGGTGTTATGTGAACGTCGACTACATGACACTTCACCATTATTTGGGCCTAGAGGAAGGCATTGGGAAGTAATAAGTAGATGATGGGTTGCTAGAGTGACAGAAGCTTAAACCCTAGTTTATGCGTTGCTTCGTAAGGGGCTGATTTGGATCCATATGTTTCATGCTATGGTTAGGTTTACCTTAATACTTCTTTTGTAGTTGCGGATGCTTGCAATAGGAGTTAATCATAAGTGGGATGCTTGTCCAAGTAAGGACAGCACCCAAGCACCGGTCCACCCACATATCAAATTATCAAAGTACCGAACGCGAATCATATGAACGTGATGAAAACTAGCTTGACGATAATTCCCATGTGTCCTCGGGAGCGCTTTTCTCTATATAAGAGTTTGTCCAGGCTTGTCCTTTGCTACAAAAAGGATTGGGCCACCTTGCTGCACTTTATTTACTTTTGTTACTTGTTGCTCGTTACAAATTATCTTATCACAAAACTATCTGTTACCTATAATTTCAGTGCTTGCAGAGAATACCTTGCTGAAAACCGCTTATCATTTCCTTCTGCTCCTCGTTGGGTTCGACACTCTTACTTATCGAAAGGACTACGATAGATCCCCTATACTTGTGGGTCATCAAGACTCTTTTCTGGCGCCGTTGTCGGGGAGTGAAGCGCCTTTGGTGGAATTGGTAAGGAAAAATTATATAGTGTGCTGAAATTTATTGTCACTTGTTACTATGGAAAGTAATCCTCTGAGGGGCTTGTTCGGGGTATCTTCACCCCGACCAGTAGAGCAAAGAGTTGCTCCTCAACCTATTGAACCTACTGAACCTACTGAAAATGAAAATGTCTACTTTGAAATTCCTTCGGGTATGATAGAAAAACTACTAGCTAATCCTTTTGCAGGATATGGAACATTACATCCTGATGAGCACCTAATATATGTGGATGAAGTTTGTGGATTATTTAAGCTTGTAGGTATGCCCCATGATGTTATCAAGAAGAAGGTCTTCCCTTTATCTTTGAAGGGAGATGCATTGACATGGTATAGGCTATGTGATGATATGGGATCATGGAACTACAAACGATTGAAATTGGAATTTCATCAGAAGTTTTATCCTATGCATCTTGTTCATCGTGATCGCAATTATATATATAATTTTTGGCCTCGCGAAGGAGAAAGCATCGCTCAAGCTTGGGGGAGGCTTAAGTCAATGTTATATTCATGCCCCAATCATGAGCTCTCAAGAGAAATGATTATTCAAAAATTTATGCTCGGCTTTCTGATAACAATCGCACCATGCTCGATACTTCTTGTGCTGGCTCTTTTATGATGAAGACTATTGAATTCAAATGGGATTTATTGGAAAGAATTAAACGCAACTCTGAAGATTGGGATCTCGACGAAGGTAAGGAGTCAGGTATGACACCTAAGTTTGATTGTGTTAAATCTTTTATGGATACCGATGTTTTCCGTAAATTTAGCACTAAATATGGACTTGACTCTGAGATAGTAGCTTCTTTCTGTGAATCTTTTGCTGCTCATGTTGATCTCCCTAAGGAGAAGTGGTTTAAATATCATCCTCCCATAGAAGTAAAAGTAGCTGCACCTATTAAAGTTGAAGAAAAGACTATCACTTATAATGATCCTATTGTTCCTACTGCTTATGTTGAGAAACCACCTTTCCCTGTTAGATAAAGGATCATGCTAAAGCTTCAACTGTGGTTCGTAAAAGCAATATTAGAACTTATACACCTCCTGAGCAAGTTAAAGTTGAACCTAATATTGCTATTGTTAAAGATCTCTTGGCTGATAATATTGATGGGCATGTTATTTATTTCTGTGATGAAACTGCTAGAATTGCTAAACCTTGTGCTAAAGATAAACATAGACCTGTGGTAGGCATGCCTGTTATTTCTGTTAAAATAGGAGATCATTGTTATCATGGCTTGTGTGATATGGGTGCTAGTGCTAGTGCAATACCTATTGACTTATACAAAGAAATTATGCATGATATTGCACCTACTGAGTTAGAAGAAATTGATGTTACAATTAAGCTTGCCAATAGAGATACTATTTCACCCATGGGAATTGTTAGAGATGTTGAAGTCTTATGTGGGAAAACTAAATATCCGGCTGATTTTCTCATTCTTGGTTCCCCACATGATAGCTTTTGTCCCATTATATTTGGTAGACCCTTCTTACACACTGTTAATGCTAGGATAGACTGTGAAAAGGATGTTGTTACTATTGGTCTAGGTGATATGTCTCATGAGTTTAACTTCTCTAAATTTCGTAGACAACACCGTGAAGAGGAACTTCCTAGTAAAGATGAAATTATTGGTCTTGCTTCTATTGCCGTGCCTCCTAGTGATCCTTTAGAACAATATTTGCTAGACCATGAAAATGATATGTTTATGAATGAAAGAAGTGAAATAGATGAAGTGTTCTTTAAATAGGGACCTATTCTGAAACACAATTTGCCTGTTGAAATCCTAGGGGATCCTCCTCCACCCAAGGGTGATCCCGTGTTTGAGCTTAAACCATTGCCTGATACTCTTAAATATGCTTATCTTGATGAAAAGAAGATATATCCTGTTATTATTAGTGCTAACCTTTCAGAGAAGGAGGAAGAAAAAATATTGAAAACTCTGAAGAAGCACCGTGCTGCTATTGGATATACTCTTGATGATCTTAAGGGCATTAGTCCCACTCTATGCCAACACAAAATAAATTTGGAGAAAGATGCCAAACCAGTTATTGATCATCAACGACGGCTGAATCCTAAAATGAAAAAAGTGGTAAGAAAGGAAATACTAAAGCTCCTTGAGGCAGGTATATTCTATCCCGTTGCTGATAGTCAGTGGGTAAGTCCTGTCCATTGTGTCCCTAAGAAGGGAGGTATTACTGTCGTTCCAAATGATAAAGATGAATTGATTCCGCAAAGAATTATTACAGGTTATAGGATGGTAATTGATTTTCGCAAATTAAATAAGGCTACTAAAAAAGATCATTACCCATTACCTTTTATTGATCAAATGCTATAAAGATTATCCAAACATACACATTTTTGCTTTCTAGATGGTTATTCTGGTTTCTCTCAAATACCTGTGTCAGCTAATGATCAAGCTAAGACCACTTTTACATGCCCTGTCGATACTTTTGCTTATAGACGTATGCCTTTTGGTTTATGTAATGCACCTGCTACCTTTCAAAGATGCATGATGGCTATATTCTCTGATTTTTGTGAAAAGATTTGTGAGGTTTTCATGGACGATTTCTCCGTCTATGGATCCTCTTTTGATGATTGCTTGAGCAACCTTGATCGAGTTTTGCAGAGATGTGAAGAAACTAATCTTGTCTTGAACTGGGAAAAGTGCCACTTTATGGTTAATGAAGGCATTGTCTTGGGGCATAAAATTTCTGAAAGAGGTATTGAAGTTGATAAAGCTAAAGTTGATGCTATTGAAAAGATGCCATGTCCCAAGGACATCAAAGGTATAAGAAGTTTCCTTGGTCACGCTGGATTTTATAGGAGGTTCATTAAGGACTTCTCAAAAATTTCTCGGCCTCTGACTAATCTATTACAAAAAGATATACCACTCGTCTTTGATGATGATTGTGTAGAAGCATTTGAAATACTTAAGAAAGCATTGATCTCTGCACCTATTGTTCAGCCACCTGATTGGAATTTACCTTTTGAAATTATGTGTGATGCTAGTGATTATGCTGTAGGTGTGTTCTAGGGCAAAGAGTTGATAAGAAATTAAATGTTATTCAATATGCTAGTAAAACTCTAGACAATGCCCAGAGAAATTATGCTACTACTGAAAAAGAATTCTTAGCAGTTGTATTTGCTTGTGATAAGTTCAGACCTTATATTGTTGATTCTAAAGTAACTATTCACAGCGATCATGCTGCTATTAAATATCTTATGGAAAAGAAAGATGCTAAACCTAGACTTATTAGATGGGTTCTCTTGCTACAAGAATTTGATTTGCATATTATTGATAGAAAGGGAGCTGAGAACCCCGTTGCAGACAACTTGTCTAGGTTAGAAAATGTTCTTGATGACCCACTACCTATTGATGATAGCTTTCCTGATGAACAATTAAATGTCATAAATGCTTCTCGTACTGCTCCATGGTATGCTGATTATGCTAATTACATCGTTGCTAAATTCATACCACCTAGTTTCACATACCAGCAAAAGAAAAAGTTTTTCTATGATTTGAGACATTACTTCTGGGATGACCCACATCTTTATAAAGAAGGAGTAGATGGTGTTATTAGACGTTGTGTACCTGAGCATGAACAGGAACAGATCCTACGCAAGTGTCACTCCGAGGCTTATGGAGGACACCACGCTGGAGATAGAACTGCACATAAGGTATTGCAATCCGGTTTTTATTGGCCTACTCTCTTCAAGGATGCCCGTAAGTTTGTCTTATCTTGTGATGAATGTCAAAGAATTGGTAATATTAGTAGACGTCAAGAAATGCCTATGAATTATTCACTTGTTATTGAACCATTCGATGTTTGGGGCTTTGATTATATGGGACCTTTCCTGCCTCTAATGGGTATACACATATTTTAGTTGCTGTTGATTACGTTACTAAGTGGGTAGAAGCTATTCCAACTAGTAGTGCTGATCATAACACTTCTATTAAGATGCTTAAAGAAGTTATTTTTCCGAGGTTTGGAGTCCCTAGATATTTAATGACTGATGGTGGTTCACATTTTATTCATGGTGCCTTTCGTAAAATGCTTGCTAAGTATGATGTTAATCATAGAATTGCATCTCCTTATCACCCACAGTCTAGTGGTCAAGTAGAATTGAGCAATAGAGAGCTCAAATTAATTTTGCAAAAGACTGTTAATAGATCTAGAAAGAATTGGTCCAAGAAACTTGATGATGCATTATGGGCCTATAGAACTGCATATAAAAATCCTATGGGTATGTCTCCGTATAAAATGGTTTATGGAAAAGCATGTCACTTACCTCTCGAACTAGAACATAAGGCATATTGGGCTATTAAAGAGCTCAATTATGATTTCAAACTTGCCGGTGAGAAGAGGTTATTTGACATAAGCTCACTTGATGAATGGAGAACCCAAGCCTATGAGAATGCCAAGTTGTTTAAAGAAAAGGTTAAAAGATGGCATGACAAAAGGATACAAAAGCGTGAGTTTAATGTAGGTGATTATGTGTTGCTATACAACTCTCGTTTAAGATATTTTGCAGGAAAACTTCTCTCTAAATGGGAAGGTCCTTACGTTATCGAGGAGGTCTATCGTTTCGGTGCCATAAAAATCAACAACTTCGAAGGCACAAATCCGAAAGTGGTGAACGGTCAAAGAATCAAACATTAGATCTCACGTAATCCTATAAATTTTGAAACTAATATTATTGAAACCGTAACCCCGGAGGAATACATAAGCGACACTTTCCAGAACGTTTTAGACTCCGAAAAGGAATATGTATGTGGTACGGTAAGTAAACCGACTCCAAAACAGTTCTAATGGCAATTTTTCTCCGTTTTGGAATATTTAGAAAAATAGAAAAATAAGAAGCAGTCCGGGAAGGACACGAGGGCTCCACGAGGGTGGAGGGCGCGCCCTACCCCCCTGGGCGCGCCCCCTGCCTCGTGGAGACCTCGTGCGCTCTCCGGACTCCGTTTTGACCACCGTATCACGCAATTATCTTCTGTTTTTGTTTCAAGCTGTTTCTGTAGCAGATTTGGAGCAAGATGTCATCTCAGGATTCCGACGGAGAGAGCTATGTCTCGCACCTCATTGCTGACCCAAAGACCTATGGGGATCTATCCCCTTGTGGTCGAACTACGGATGAGGAGGAGGATGCTCATTTGATGAGGATCAATGATTCAAGTTCGGAGGAGGAGGATGTCCCTCTACCTCAACTTGGGGATATGCACGTGAACTTCAAGAAATCTAGTCTCCCTAAGAGGGCTAAACTATCTAACAGCCGATCTATTCCTTCTTGTTTTCGGCAGAAAAGCAAAGGAGATTTATGTGACAAGATCTTGAAGCTGGAATCGGAGGTCGATGATTTAAAGTAGGAAATTGCCCTTCTCAGTTACAGTATGAAGAAGCTAAAGGCACAACTGTCATCATCAACAACTCCATCATCACCACCTCCGAAAAAGGAGACATAATCATATGGGTATGGGCACTCCCCTTGGCAACTGCCAAGCTTGGGGGAGGTGCCCCGGTATTGTATCACCAACACACTCCTATCTTTACTGTTTTTCTTCGTTCGATCCTTTTAGTAATATCTTGGTCTAGTAGAATAAAGTTTTTTGGTATGATCTAGTTTTGAGTTTGCTTTATGATTCCTCTATATAATCGAGTCCGTGAGCTATATAATAAAGATTAGTGTTGAGTCAAGGGCTTGATTATCTTGCCATGATCTTGAGTGAATAAAAGAAAAGAGAAAAGAATAAAAAGAAATAAAGAGATCATATTGATCTTATGGAGAGTAATGACTTCACATAGAAAGAGTATGATGATTAAAAGTTGTTGAGAGTTGACAAACATAGATTTGGTCATCGTTGCAATTAATAGGAAGTAATAAAGAAAGAGAGGTTTCACATATAAATACACTATCTTGGACATCTTTTATGATTGTGAGCACTCATTAAAATATGACATGCTAAAGAGTTGATGTTTGACAAGGAAGACAACGTAATGGGTTATGTTTTCTTGTATCTGAAATAAAGTATATTGTTATGGATCATCCAACATGTTGAGCTTGCCTTTCCCCCTCATGCTAGCCAAATTCTTTGCACCAAGTAGAGATACTACTTGTGCTTCCAAAAACCCTTAAACCCAGTTTTGCCATGAGAGTCCACCATATCTACCTATGGATTGAGTAAGATCCTTCAAGTAAGTTGTCATCGGTGCAAGCAATAAAAATTGCTCTCTAAATATGTGTGATTGATTAGTGTGGAGGAAATAAGCTTTATACGATCTTGTGATGTGGAAGAAATAAAAGCGACGGACTGCATAATGAAGGTCCATATCACAAGTGGCAATATAAAGTGACGTTCTTTCGCATTAAGATTTTGTGCATCCAACCCTGAAAGCGCATGGCAACCTCTGCTTCCCTCTGCGAAGGGCCTATCTTTTACTTTTATCTTCTACCTTATGCAAGAGCCATGGTGATCTTCACCTTTCCTCTTTTTACATTTTATCCTTTGGCAAGCACAGTGTGTTGGAAAGATCCTGGTATATATATCTAATTGGATGTAAGTTAGCATGAACTATTATTATTGACATTACCCTTGAGGTAAAAGGTTGGGAGGCGAAACTATAAGCCCCTATTTTTCTCTGTGTCCGATTAAAACTCCGTAACCACAAGTATTGCGTGAGTGTTAGCAATTGTGAAAGACTAAATGATAGTTGAGTATGTGAACTTGCTGAAAAGCTCTTATATTGACTCTTTCTGATGTTATGATAAATTGCAATTGCTTCAATGACTGAGATTATAGTTTGTTAGTTCTCAATAAAGTTTCTGATTCATACTTGACATTGTGAATAGATTATTACTTGAGCATAAGAAATCATATGACAATATCCATATATGTTGTTGTTATAAGAATGATCATGATGCCCTCATGTCCGTATTTTATTTTATCGACACCTCCATCTCTAAACATGTGGACATATTTATCGTTATCGGCTTCCGCTTGAGGACAAGCGAGGTCTAAGCTTGGGGGAGTTGATACGTCCATTTTGCATCATGCTTTTATATTGATATTTATTGCACTATGGGTTGTTATTACATGTTATGTCACAATACTTATGCCTATTCCCTCTTATTTTACAAGGTTTACATAAGGAGGGAGAATGCCGGCAGCTGGAATTCTGGGCTGGAAAAGGAGCAAATATTGGAGACCTATTCTACACAACTCCAAAAGTCCTGAAACTCCACGGAAGTTGTTTTTGGAAATAATAAAAAATATTGAGCTGAAGAAATACCAGAGGGGACCCACACCCTGGGCACGAGGGTGGGGGGCGCGCCCCTGCCTCGTGGACCCCCTGTTGGCCCTCCGGTGCCCATCTTCTCCTATATGAAGTCTTTCGTCCGAGAAAAAATCATAAGCAAGCTTTAGGGACGAGACTCCGCCGCCACGAGGCGGAACCTTGGCGGAACCAATCTAGGGCTCCGGCGGAGCTGTTCTGCCGGGGACACTTCCCTCCGGGAGGGGGAAATCATCGCCATCGTCATCACCAACGCTCCTCTCATCGGGAGAGGGCCAATCTCCATCAACATCTTCACCAGCACCATCTCATCTAAAACCCTAGTTCATCTCTTGTATCCAATTCTTGTCTCCAAGTCTGGGATTGGTACATGTAGGTTGCTAGTAGTGTTGATTACTCCTTGTAGTTGATGCTAGTTGGTTTATTTGGTGGAAGATCATATGTTCAGATCCATTATGCATATTAATACCCCTCTGATTATGAACATGAATATGCTTTGTGAGTAGTTACGTTTGTTCCTGAGGACATGGGAGAAGTCTTGCTATTAGTAGTCATGTGAATATGGTATGCGTTCGATATTTTGATGAGATGTATGTTGTCTCTCCTCTAGTGGTGTTATGTGAACGTCGACTACATGACACTTCACCATTATTTGGGCCTAGAGGAAGGCATTGGGAAGTAATAAGTAGATGATGGGTTGCTAGAGTGACAGAAGCTTAAACCCTACTTTATGTGTTGCTTCGTAAGGGGCTGATTTGGATCCATATGTTTCATGCTATGGTTAGGTTTACCTTAATACTTCTTTTGTAGTTGCGGATGCTTGCAATAGGAGTTAATCATAAGTGGGATGCTTGTCCAAGCAAGGACGGCACCCAAGCACCGGTCCACCCACGTATCAAATTATCAAAGTACCGAACGCGAATCATATGAACGTGATGAAAACTAGCTTGACGATAATTCCCATGTGTCCTTGGGAGCGCTTTTCTCTATATAAGAGTTTGTCCAGGCTTGTCCTTTGCTACAAAAAGTATTGGGCCACCTTGCTGCACTTTATTTACTTTTGTTACTTGTTGTTCGTTAAAATTATCTTATCACAAAACTATCTGTTACCTATAATTTCAGTGCTTGCAGAGAATACCTTGCTGAAAACTGCTTATCATTTCCTTCTGCTCCTCATTGGGTTCGACACTCTTACTTATCGAAAGGACTACGATAGATCCCCTATACTTGTGGGTCATCACCCGGCATCTTCATCTTGAGGTAGGCATAATCTGGCACCGCCATGAACTTGGCCAGAGCAGGCCGGCCAAGAAGTGCGTGATAAGGGCTCTCCAGATCAACCACCTCAAACCAAATCGCTTCTCGGTGGAAGGGATGTTTGTCTCCGTAGGGAACATCTATCTTGATCTTGCGGATTGGTGAGCAGGAAAGGACAGGTACAATGTCGTGGAAGATAGTCCGACTGGGCTGGAGCTGCTTCTCTTTGATGCACAACTTCTCCATGGTGTCGCGGTAAAGGATGTTGATGCTGCTACCGCCGTCTATCAAAACCCGGGAGAAACGAGAAGCTCGCCTCTCTGTTGCAAAGGTGGCATCCAACACCAAGGCATAGGAACCCGGAGAAGGCATCACCTCCGGGTGGTCAGCTTGGCTCCAGCTGATGGGCTTCTCGGACTAGTGCATGAACTCTGGGGCTTCTGAAGCGACAGCATTCACCTCTTGGTGCTGCTGACGCCGGCTATGCTTGCCGTCGGCCACACTGGTGAAGATGACGTAGGCTCCATGTTCTTCAGGGAACTCGTCCTGGATGGCACCGACTACTGGACGGGCCGCCGGCTGCTGAGGAGGAGGCGGCAGCTGGCCAGCAGGCGGAGGAGGCAGCAGTCCTTCGCCCTTGGAGATTCGGGTGAGCCAGTGGCATTTCCGGGTGGTATGGTTGGACGGCTTCGCGCCGATGTGGAACTTGCAGGGAGCATCGAGGGTTTGCTCATAGGAGAAGGCGGGCAGCCAAGCAGGCTTGCCGCCCATATGACGCTTGGGGCCGGGTTGTCCCTCCGGCTGCTGATCCTCAACTGTCGCCACCTGTCGGCTAGTGGAAGCCGGCTGCGGGGCCTTGCGCTTGTTGTCGTTCTGTTGCTGGCGCCGACTGTTGTCACCAACTGGCGTCCGAGGAGCCGGAGGGAGCACCTTCCCGGACGCGTCCACCTAGAGCTCCGACTTCATGGAGGAGTCGGCCATGGCATATTGTTCTGCTATGATCAGCAGTTCGTCGAGTGTGGCCAGCTCGTCGCAGAGGAGTCGGTGCTTGAGTAGGGTGCCTTCTCTGCACCCGGCTGTGAAGTACTCTATGGCTTGCACCTCGTGCACCCCTTCGCAGGAGTTGCGAAGCTCGGCCCTCCGCGTCAAGTACTCACGGGTGGACTCGGTGGGACCTTGGACGCACAGAGAAAGCTGGCAGGCCTTGGGCGGCCGCTTGTAGGTGTTGGTGAAGTTGCGGATGAAGACTTCGGTGAAGTCTATCCAGTTGTTGATGCTGTGGGGCTTGAGGCTGTTCAGCCATGTCCGGGCCATGCCCTGTAGCATAAGGGGCACGTACTTCACGGCAACGCGCTTGTTGCCGTTTGCTATGGTGACCGCGGTGGAGTAGTCAACCAGCCAATCTTCCAGCTTTACGGAGCCGTTGTACTTGGGCGTATATCGTGGGAGTGAGAACCCTTTGGGGAAGGGCTCATCACGAATGCGGGGGCCAAAACAAGGCGGGCCGATTGCATCTTCTTCTTCTAGCGCTAGGGATCAAGCTAGGCGGTCGATCCGATGGCGGGCATCGTTCTCTCCGACTCCTTCATGGTGGCCCACGGCGGCCTAGTCGGTCGCCGAGAGTCGGATGCTCAACAGGCGGCAGGGAGGCATGCCTCTCCCTGTGAGTAGGAGGAGGCGGACGGTCGTCCCGTCGTTCCACTGCTCGTGGGCAGCCGTCCTGGTCACGCTCGATGGTGAGGCGTGTGCGGCTGCGGCTAGCCGCCGGCTCTCGGTCTCATCTGTCGCGGGCGCTGCCTGTCGGCATCCGGGTGGTCGCTCCTTGGTCTCGGCGGGGGGGGGGGGGGGGGGGAGGATTCTCGGCATGCACGCCGGGTTCCGCCATGCGGCACCGGCTTCTTGCCGCGCGGCGGCCGCGTCGATGAGCTGCTGAACGCGCTCTGTCATGCAGCGACGCTCGTCACCCTCTAGGTGGTCCAGCTCGTCTGCTGCCGCCTGGGCAACACGTATGTTCTCCATGGGCGTGGCGTAGACAGGGCGGTCCACCCCGAATATGCTGGCGATGGCGGCACCGCGTTGTCGGACCGTGCCCATGCGGCTGGGCTCGCCAGCAACCGGCGTGCCGCCGACGGCGAGGTCGATCTCGCGCTGGTAGGCCTCGTAGAGGCGTCTCATGGTAGCCAACTTCTTGGCGCTCTCGACGAGGGAGACGCGGTAGGCTTCTAGCGTCTCGGTGATGTCGCCCGCGATGGGCGCGGACAGGTCCCGCAATGCCGCCTGCAGCGGGTCCTCAGCGGCTCCGCCAGACGCTCCGTCGTGGCTGATGACGAGCACCTCCGTGACGGTGCTACCGCCGCTATCCGCTCGAGGGAGCGGGTCATCGATGACCACCACGCTGGTGGGGAAGGCGTCGAGGGATGTCGTGTCGGAGTCGACAAGCATCGGGTCGGTGGAGCCGATCGACTCTAGGTCGTAGGAGGGCTCGTTGGCGATGTGGAGCTTTCCAAGGAGGTCGACGAGGCAGCTCTCAGAGCTGGCTACCCCCGCGCCGGGCGCGGGCTCGTCGGAGAGGCGGATCCCGCCGATGAGATCGGCGAGGCCGCTCGCTGCAGAGGCGGCTTCTGCGCCATGCAGCGCATCAGTGCAAACGCCATCGGGCATGCCAGGTTGGCTGCACTCGCCAGGGAGGAAGAGGGTTCCCGTCCAGAACAGATCTCCGAACGACGGTGCACCTAGCCCCACGGTGGGCGCCAAATGTCGGGGGTTTCGTGCGACATATGCCAAAGGATGGCTTATCATGGTGGGGGAGAGTAATACGTCGCGGTGCTTGGAAACGGGATAAGGCGCAAGCACGTACACCGACGCATCTTACCCAGGTTCGGGGCTCTCCTAGGAGATAACACCCCTAGTCCTGCTCTGCGGGGTCTCCGCATGATCACTATCTCAACAAGTAGCTACAAACTTGCTCCTTGAGCTGTTTGGCTAGAGGAGGAAGAAGGGCAAGGCTAGCTCTACTCCTCGCTCTATGGTGTGTGTGTTTTCTAAGATGCTGAACCCTTTGCATGGGTGTCCTGGGGGGTTTAAGGTAGAACGGTAATCTGGCCGGGTGTAGGACCCGGCTGTCAGTGTCTCTGGTGGCCGGCTTCTCCGCCGGCCATTGGGGCCCTCCACCTGGCGGGTCCCGCTGGCTGTCTTGTACTTGGCCGACAGGCCGCGCTCGCCGCTGGCGGGTCTTGCCGGCTGCTTAGTACTGTAGTCGTGCTGCTGATGATGCGTGCTTTGTCTGGGAGGGCGTGGCTACAGTCCCGCCACCTGGTGGGCGTTCACTGTAGCCACTCCCCGTCTCTTCTGGTTAATGGCGCACAAACTTCAAGGGAGCGAGAGGGCCGCCTGCTAGGAGCCGTCCTCCGCCCGAGCCGACTGGTCTAGGCTCGCCGCCTTCTGGCTTCTCACGAACAAGTAGGGCCCGCCGCCTGCGGGCTGTACCGACAGACCGTCGTTGGAGCATGGCCCCCTCTGCCATGGGTGATGTCACGAGCAGCATGGTAACAGTGTCGCGCCGGGCGGGGGATGTCCGCCTGGTACGCTGCAATGTGGCCATGTTCCGCCCTGGATTCGGGGGTGGCAGGCCGCACTGTAGCCACGCCCCGTCTCGTCATGTTTATATGGGTGCAAACTTTGAGGGCGCGAGGGGCCGCCTGCTAGGAGTCGGCCTACTTCTTGGCCGCCTGCTAGACTCCGCCGCCTTCCAGCAGCCGACCGCTTGGACGAGCCGGCCCTAAGAAGGCGGTACTTTGTCCCTGAGGCTTGAGGGGCGCAGCCGGCCCCGATGTCTTGAAATACCGCGAGAGGCTGATGAGGCTACCCGTGGTCATTTACTCCGACATTATTTGTCCGTGTTACTCCACTATGGGTAGTTTGATATAAGTAAAATTGGGACTAATAAAATGAGAAAAAAATGTGCTCTATAAACCGGAGAGGAGGAAGTATAAAGTACAGAAATTCATGAAAATTCATCGCTCAAGCTAGCCAGCCCAGGCGTAACTCAATGCAAGCTCCGCCACTGGATGCAGTGTTCAACGCTGACACTCGGGAGGGAGGGATCATTACGACGAGAAAGGTTACTTTCTTGCAGCAATTTCTAGTGGTATTCTTTTCGTTGATAATGATTGTTAGATGTGTATAGTCTCTTTTCGGTATATCCCCATTGTATAAGGGGTTTTCTGCACTTTGACACACATGTATATGTAATGGCCTTTGGCCCTCAGTAAAGCTTAGTTGCTCATTATCCAACATGGTATCAGATGCTAGGCTAGCCTCTCTCCCTCGCACGCTGCAACTCCGTGCTCCCTCCTCCTAGCCTACCTCGTCTCCGGCCGTTTCTGCTCGATTCCGGCCGCCCCGGCTCGATTCCTGCCTGTCCCAGCTTGCCTCAAGCCTCCGCCGCCTGCTGCTCTGCTCAGGCCACCGCCACGGCACCCATCCCGTCCGGATCCGCCGCCCGCAGGCCGCAGCTGCCCCGTTTCCAAGGCCGCGCGGCTCCTTCCCCCGCTCAAGCGAGCAACTGCCGGCCTCGGGTGCGTCTCCTCTGCTCGCTCTAGACTCCTCCTCTCGCACGGGGTCGTGCGCTGCGTCCGGCCAGGCCGCTCCTCGCTTCCCGCCGGCCCTGCTTCCCGCTGCTGTCGCCTGCTCCTGGTCTCTACTCGCTGAGTCGAGCGAGCGGGCGTGCGGGCGTGTGCGCGGGGGCCTCGAGTGAGCAGGCATCCTGCGAGCCGCTGCTCGATCCCCTTGATCCCGTTCGATCCAGATCGGGACTCTCTGTTCCAGTTGACTTCAAAAAAAAAGAGGCAGAAACAACCATATCAGAGTGACTTCCTCCTGTCCTCTTCGGGCTATGTTGCGGTTCCTCGGTGCTCGGTGGTCTTCGATGGCACCAACTATGCTGAGTTTGTGGGGTTCATGCGTATCCACATGCGCGGTCTTCTTCTGTGGGGCGTTCTCTCTGGCGAGGTACATTGTCCGCCCTGCCCTGTTGCTCCGGTGGCTCCTGTTCCGCCGGTACCGCCGGTGCTTGCTGCTGATGCTTCTCCGGCTGATCGGGATGCAGCCAAGGCTCTTGATGATGCTGCAGTTGATGCCTATGATCAGCAGGTATCCGCATATTCTGATGCTCTTTCTGTCTACCGGGATGATCTGTCTACTTACACTCAGTGGTGCAATGATGATGCTCGAGCTGTTGCTGTTCTCACTGCGAGTGTCCACCCTCAGTTTGCTTCCGAGTTCATGGGCCTCGGCACTGTTGCAGCGATGTGGTCCTATCTTTGTCAGCGCTATCAGCCCTCTGGCGATGCTCTATACCTCTCTGTGGTGCGTCAGGAGCATGCTCTTCAGCAGGGCGACTCGTCTGTTGATGAGTTCTATTCACAGTGCTCTGCCATCTGGCGTCAGCTTGACTCACTGCGGACAGTTGTTTGTGGCACTTGCCATTGCTGTCAGACTACTCGGTCTGACTTGGAGTTTCAGTGGGTTCATGAGTTCTTATCTCGTCTCCGCTCTGTGTTTGAGCCCAGGAGGGCTCACTTGCTTGCTCGTGGTTGTGTTCCTCTCTCGGAGGTGCTTGCCGAGCTTCGTGCTAAGGAGACTCGCCTTCGCTCTGCTGGGTTGCTGGTGGTTCCGTCTGTGTTGGCTGCTCGGGCTCCTGTGTCGTCTGCTCGGCTCACCGCTCCACTGCTCCTACCCACACCTTCGGGGGGTGGGTCGCCCTCCTTATGCTGAGAGGGGCCGGTTGCGCCGTGACACCTTCTGTGGCTACTGCTCTCGGCCAGGTCATCCAGAGTCTGATTGTCGTGAGAAGAAGCGAGACCAGAGGCGCTCCTCTTCCAGTGGGACTCCTGGATTTTCCTCGACTCCGTCACTCACTGACCAGGACATTCTGAGGCTCAAGCATCTCTTGGCTTCCCCGGGCTCTTCGTCGACCGGTTCCACTGCTGCGGTGACTACATCCACTTCTTCACCACCGTAGGCATCTCCACAGTCAGGTACATCTTCGTGGGTTCTGGATTCTGGAGCCTCTTACCAAAAAAGGCTTTCGCCCCGCTTTATATATAAAGCAAAGATCCACAGTAACCGATACAACCGCACTCACCCACCACAAACACACACACCCACCCAAGGCAGGATACATAGGTGCTGAGCGCAGCAACACACACCCTAGCACTACAAGAGCCGCCGGGCGCTTCATCCGAAGAAGGGAAGCTGCATATGACGAACCGTGGGCTCCAAAGCGGTGCCTTCAGGAAGGATACGGCACCGGAGCGTCGCCACCGCCCGATCCGAGGATCAGAGTTTCCCCTGGAGCACCACGACGGGCAGTGATAGTTGCGACGATGGCTTCAAGAAGGGAGCGATCTTCGCCGTCGCCAGTCCGTCCGAAGATAGAGAGCTTTCACCCCGGCCAACATTCACCGCCACCGAACGCCACACCCCAGCTACCACGCCGCCCACACGGCCGTAGTAGCCGGGCAGCACCGAGGCACGAGCTCTGCCCAAGAGCACCGCGCCACCACCACCAGGGCCGCCGCCCCGGAATCCAAGACCTTGACACCGAGTCCCCCGAGCCCTACCGCTACCCCCACCGCAGAGACGGGCGGAAAGGATTTGCCTTTCACACCCCTGGCCGGTCCCAACGCCGAGACCCAATAGGCCGGCCACAACAAGCCTCCATCGAGCCATCCTGCTACACCGGGCGCGAGACGAGTGCAGTCCTGCCGCCGGGCGCGAGACGGGCCGGTCCTGCTGCCGGGCGCGAGACGAGCGCAGTCCTGCTGCCGGGCGCGAGACAAGCCGGTCCTGCTGCCGGGCGGGAGACCAGCTCGGTCCTACGTCACAGGGTGCGAGACGGATGATGGACCGCAGCCGGGAGAAGGCCAGCCCTTCGGTGAGAGAAGCGAACGGACACCGAGGAGAGGGGTCGAAGGCCGATACAGGCAGCCTACAGACGGGCCGACGCCAGGAAGATCTGGCCGCCGCCGCAATCAACCTGCCACTACCGCCGTCGCCAGCGGCAGCAGCTAGTGCGCCGCCGTGGCCCATGGACATGGCCACGACCACACCCGGTCGCAGCCCGCCCCGCGCCGCCCTTCGCCCACACGCCTGCCAGACCAGAATGGTGCTGGACGGGGCCGCCGCCGCCAAGCACGCACCACCGCCCCCGCTGCCATGGACGACCACCGCCGGACCCCACGGCGCCGTCCACAGTCCTTGCCGCCCGCAGCCCGCGTCGTGACGCGGCTAGATCTGCCGAAGCTACGTTGACCCGCACCATGCGCTGCCACCGGCCGTCCAGCACGCTCCGCCACCACGACGCCCGTCGCGCAGCCAGCAAGAGGTCGTCGCCGCACAGCTCCGGCTCCCCGCCACGCCGCAGCGCCCGCCGCCAGCACCGCACCCCAGCCCGGCCGCCCCGTCCCGCATCAGGGCCCCGCGCGAGAGGACGAGATCTCCCCGCCACCGCCAGCGCCAGCCGCGCTTCGCCCGGCTGCGCCCCCTGGCGGCGGCGAGGGAGGGAGGAGAGGAGGAGGGGGAGCCCCGGCGGCGGCGGCTAGGGTTCCCTCCTGGCCGCCCGCGGGGGGGACGCAGGAGGGTCGCGGGTCAAGGGAATATGGAGCCAAGCCTCTGGAGCCTCTTTTCATATGTCTTCTGATTCTTCTGTGTTGTCTTCTCTCCGACCTCTTGATTCGCCTATTAATGTTCTTACCACCGATGGCACACCTCTTCCTATTGCTAGTCGTGGTCTTCTTTCCACTCCATCTTTCTCTGTTCCTAGTGTTTCACATGTTCCTCGCCTTACCATGAATCTTTTTTCCGCTGCCCAACTTACTGATTCTGGTTGTCGTGTCATTCTTGATACCGACTCTTGCTCCATTCAGGATCGTCGCACCCATTCAGGATCGTCGCACCAAGGCTTTGGTTGGTGCTGGCCCTCGGCACCGTGAGTCAGAGGGCCTTTGGGAAGTTGACTGGCTTTGTGTTCCTTCCGCTGCCACCACTTCTGCCAGCTCCCATGGTCTTGCTGCCTCCTCGTCTACGTCCTTCCAATAGTGGCATCATCGCCTTGGTCACATCTGTGGCGCTCGCTTGTCTTCTTTAGTTCATCAGGGCCTCTTAGGGTCTATATCTGGAGATGTTTCTTTACATTATAATGGTTGCAGACTTGTCAAACAGACCCAGTTACCTTATCCTACCAATGAGTCGGTATCTCAGCGTCCTTTTGACTTAGTTCATTCGGATGTCTGGGGTCCTGCTCCCTTTGATTCGAAAGGTGGTCATCGCTACTATATTTTGTTTATTGATGATTTCTCTCGCTACACTTGGCTCTACTTCATGAAATCTCGTAGCGAGGTTCTCTCTATATACAAACGCTTTGCTGCCATGGTTCACACCTAGTTTTCCACGCCCATTCATACTTTTTGTGCTAACTCCGCTGGTGAGTTCATCTCTCAGCTGTTGCGTGGTTTTTTTGTGGAACAGGGTACTCTTGCCCAGTTCTCATGTCCTGGTGCTCATGGTCCGAATGGCATTGCTGAACGTAAGCATCGTCACATACTTGAGACGGCTCGTGCGCTGATGATTGCCGCTTCCCTTCCACCCCACTTTTGGGCTGAGGTTGTTTCTGCATCCACCTATCTCATCAACATTCAGCCATTGACTGCTCTGCAGGGTGGTATTCCTATGGAGTGTCTCACTGGTCGCTCTCCTGACTACTCAGCTCTCCATATGTTTGGATGTGTGTGCTATGTCCTTCTTGCACCGCGAGAACGAACCAAACTGACTGCTCAGTCGGTTGAGTGTGTTTTCCTTGGCTACAATGATGAGCACAAGGGCTATCGCTGTTGGGATCCTGTTGGTCGGCATTTGCGCATCTCGCGTGATGTGACCTTTGACGAGTCTCGCTCTTACTACCCACGTCCTTCTTCCTCGCGCTTCTCTATGGATGATATTTCTTTTCTTCTTCTCCCTGATACACCCTACTATGTGCCTCATGTTTCACTTCCTCCTCCTGCACCTCTCATTCCTTCTTCTTCACCTCCGACACCATCTTCCCCATCCTCCTCCTCCACCTCTCCACCATCATCTCCAGTCCGTCGCCCTCTCTCACTGTTTCCTCTCCACTATACTCGTCGCCCTCGTTCTGAGGATGCTTCTCCTGACGCGCCTTCCACCTCTGGTGCTCCTCCTTTCACGCCTCCCCCGATTCATAACCTTCGTGCTCGGCCTCGCCCCTCGCCTGATCGCTACTCTCCTGATCGGTACGGTCTCTCTGTTCTTGCTGAGCCCACTTCCTATCGGGCTGCCATGACTCAGCCTGAATGGCAACTTGCGATGGCCGAAGAGCTTGCTGCCCTTGAGCGCTCAGGCACATGGGATTTGGTTCCCCTCCCTTCCGGTGTTCGTCCCATCACCTGCAAGTGGGTCTACAAGATTAAGACTCGCTCTGATGGTTCTCTTGAGCGCTACAAAGCTCGTCTTGTGGCCCGTGGTTTTCAGCAGGAGCAGGGACGCGATTATGATGAGACTTTCGCTCATGTGGCCCACATGACCACTGTCCGCACTCTCCTTGTTGTGGCTTCTGTTCGTCATTGGTCTATCTCTCAACTTGATGTCCAGAACGCCTTTCTCAATGGGGAGTTGCGTGAGGAGGTTTATATGCAGCCACCACCGGGGTACTATGCCCCTGATGTATGATCTGCAGACTTCGGCGCTCCCTCTATGGTCTTAAACAGGCCCCTCGCGCCTAGTTTGAGCGCTTCGCCTCTGTGGTGACTGCTGCTGGTTTCTTGCCCAGTGATCATGATCCCGCGTTGTTTGTTCACACGTCTCCTCGTGGTCGGACTCTTCTCCTTCTCTATGTTGATGACATGATCATCACTGGTGACGACTCTGAGTACATTGCCTTTGTTAAGGCTCGCCTTCGCGACCAGTTTCTCATGACTGATCTTGGTCCACTTCGCTATTTTCTTGGGATTGAGATCTCCTCGACCTCTGATGGCTTCTACATCTCCCAAGAAAAATATATTTAGGATCTTCTTGCTCGCGCTGCTCTCGGTGATGAGCGCACTGTTGTGACTCCTATGGAGCTTCGTGCCTCTGATGGTGACCCTCTTCCTAATCCCACTCGCTATCGTCACCTCGTTGGCAGTCTTGTCTATCTTGCTGTTACGCGTCCTGACATCTCCTATCCTATCCACATCCCGAGTCAGTTTGTTTCAGCCCCCACCTCTGTCCACTATAGTCACCTCCTCCGTGTTCTACGATATCTTCGTGGCACGATCTCTCTGCGCCTTTTCTTTCCCCGCTCCAGTTCTCTTGAGCTCCAGGCCTACTCTGATGCTACCTGAGCTAGTGATCCCTCTGATCGACGCTCGCTATCTGCTTACTGTGTCTTTCTTGGTGGCTCTCTTATTGCCTGGAAGACAAAGAAACAGACTGCGGTTTCTCGCTCGAGTACAAAGGCTGAGTTGCGGGCCATGGCTATGTTGACCGCTGAGGTGATCTAGTTACGGTGGTTACTTGAGGATTTTGGTGTGTCTGCTACTACCTCAACTCCCTTATTGTCAGACAGTACTGGTGCTATCAGTATTGCGCGTGACCCGGTGAAGCATGAGCTCACCAAGCACATCGGTGTGGATGCCCACTTTGTGCGTGCTACTGTGCAAGATCAGACTCTCGCTCTTCACTATGTGCCCTCTGAGTTACAGTTGGCTGACTTCTTCACGAAGGCACAGACTCGAGCGCAGCATACCTTTTTCCTCTCCAAACTCGGTGTTGTTGATCCACCATGAGTTTGAGGGGGGGTGTTAGATGTGTATAGTCTCTTTCGGTATATCCCCATTGTATAAGCGGTTTTCTGCACTTTGACACACATGTATATGTAATGGCCTTTGGCCCTCAGTAAAGCTTAGTTGCTCATTATCCAACAATGATGATAATGTATTGATTGGAGTAAGCACCTATGCATTTGGGACGTTAGTTGCTAGGGTTTTTTTTTTGCAGGGCAGTTGCTAGGGTTGTTAATGCACTTAGCATCTTACCTAAGCATCAATGCACTAGAAAAGTCTTATATTAGTTTACAGAGGGTATTGCGAGAAAAAGAATTAATTCATTTACCAATCATGACAGTACAGAGAAAACTAGAGGTAACAAAATTACAATTAGGTCATGGAGCACCTAGCGACGACTACAAACACTAGAGCGAGTCAGTGGCGCGCCGCTGTCATCGCCCCTTCCTCACTGCAGTCGGGCAAACCTTGTTGTAGTCAGTTAGGAAGTCGTCGTGCTAAGGGACTAATGCACCAGAGCAGTAACCGTCGTCGTTAAAAAGAGTTGTAGATCGCAAAGATCAAAACTGTAACCACATGTACGAAGACGAACAAAAACTGGATCCAAATAGATCCATCAAAGACCAGCACCAATCGAATCCCGCAAGATCCGATGAAGACACACCTTCACACATCGACGCTATTCGCACCATGGGAGGGGGGGGGGGGGGTAGGACGTGGGATACATTACTTCTGCAGAGGAACATCGCCACCGCTACACAGCCGAAACCAAGACGTTGAACCTAACATCGTTGGCGGGAGGAGGAAGAAGACTTTTCTTCAGGAGGAGGAAAGACTCACGCGTTAGATGGGAGATAGTTTACAACAGGTATTAACTAAATAAACGGTGAAATGTGTGCATAAAGAAATGGTTTATCATAATTCTCACTCACGAGGGCATGGAAATTTAATTAAAAGGAAAAAAAATAACGTGCCCGGCGACGTGCGCGACAGCTTCGTCTTGCGGCAAGTTGAGGGACGTGGCCTGCACCAACGAGCACGGAATGTCGCGCCGACAATGGCAGCTGCCACCGCGGAAGGAATATGATGATATGCCAGGCGTCGTGTGTGGAGAGCATGTTGATTGTCGCGCCGTGCGTCCCACGGCCACGGCCACGCCGCCGACAATCCGCCCCGGCCGTCGGCGAGCGCGCGAGCTGAACATGAACATTGAGGGCGTTGAGCGCCGTGGTCGGCACCATGATTTCCCTGTGCCTTCTCCAGGTATCCCCCGAATGTGTTATGTGTAAGAATAAGCTGAATCTCCAGTCTAAGTCCCCCTAAAATTCAGAAGAATATTGCAGCATGCAGGACCAGTTTGCATTCAGATGTAGTTGCAGGATAATAACTGCTCCACGCAATTTGAGCAATGTTCACACTCTAGAAGAAAGCGCCTTGCAAAACCCACTGTTACAGTACCAGATCCGAGAACAAGAGCCGGAGGCACGCAGTTCCCTCTCATCTTATCCAGCGCACGAAATTCGCCCAAAGCATCCAACTCAAGATCCAGTTCATCAAGCATTAGAGCCAGTCGAAGTTACAGGCACAAAACACACGCTAGTATTCAAAACATTACAAATTTACAAGCTTCTTTTCTTCCACAAATTTACAAGTTCGCGTTTCAGAACTTTCTCCATATATATAGATATAAATTCCACCAAGACCTCACAGCCCGTGATCGGAGAGTTCTGCGGCACGGCAGTTGGGTAAACAAAAGGATCACTTGGCTTATCGCAGAATGAACACAAATCTGACAGTTCTAACACTTCTTCTTTCTCTTTTTGCGGGGAAATACTTCTGACACATCCGCCAGAAGGAGAGCACACCGTGTTACGCCGCTGCTGTGAGCCTCCTCCTGGCCAGGAACATCATCATGCGGTGGAGGAACCGCGGCTTCTTTGCCTTCTTCGCCTTCTCGCGCAAACCTGGGCCGGCAGGGCTGTTCCTGGCTGACATATCTGAGGACAGTGGGTGAACCAAGGCACAGCTGTCTTCTTTGCATGTGCCCCCGGTGTCCCGATCGCGCTCAACGACGATCACCACCGGGTTTGAATGTTTAGTTTCAGATTTCAAAGCCTCAGCGGTAGCCTTACGACGCTCCCCATGCTCCTCCCTCCATGTCCTCAGTTCCTGTTCCATGGCCAGCTTGCCTTCGGTGGCACTATCGGCCTGCTTTTTGGCAGCAAGCAGTGCTTGCTTTCGTTCTTCCAGAACCTTGTAAACTTCGCTGAGCTTTGCCAAGACGAGAGACTCGGACTCCTTGGCCATCTCAACCTGCGCAATTGCAACAGATATCTTCTCGTGCACAAGCTCTTCTGCCTGATGGGACTTCTCGATGAGAGACGCATGTTCATGAAAGTCCAGTGTGATCATTCCAGGAGAGCCTTGTTCTGCAATGCTTGCTACAAGCTCGCTCTCCTCCAGCGCTCTGAGAGCATCAAGCGACAGCCTCTCAGACTCTTTAGCTGCTTCCGTCTCCTTCAGGACTGCCTGGAGCCTGAATTCCATAGTACTCAGATCAGCCTTCGCTTGCTCCATTTCTCCCTTGCTCGTTCTTAGCATCTCCTGTGCCTTCACAGCAAGAGACTTTGCCTCATCAGCTTCCTGGGCTGCAGCTTGCAGAAGCCCAGGCAACTCGCTCATTCTATCGCAGGATTTCTTCTCCTTGGACTGAACTGTTTCCAGTTCCTGTTTTGCCAGCTTAATCTCTGCCTTGAGAGAAGTAATGGTGATCGATGCCATTGCTTCCAGCTGCTGCATGGTGGCAAGTGCTTCTTTCTCTATGCTTAACTCTGACTGAAGTGATGCAGCAGCAACTTTCAGGGCACATACTTCATCTCTCACCTTATCAATACCCTTCATGTGCTCTTCGAGCTCATTTCTTGATACAATGGTTTCTTCTTGCATGGTCTCCTCAGTTCTGTTGCCTTGTTCTTGTGCTTCTTTAATTAGTTTTGCCTCCACATATGCATTTAGCTCTTCGTTGCGCTTCACCAGCAAGCTGGATGATATTTCGAGCTCTGATTTCAGATCTTCAACAGAGGAAAGCTTCTTGTTGAGTTGACTCAGCTTCTCCTCTGCTTGCCCTAGATTCTTCTTCCATTTAAGACGGTCCTCATCTCGAGCTAAGGATGCACACGCCTTGTGTTTTTCAGCATCATGGCACGTGGCACGAGCCAAATCCAACACTTCCTTCAGTTTGTTGAGCTCTACAGTGAGCTCCTCTGCTTGCTTCTCGGACTCTTTGGATACTATGATGGCTACCTGAGATTTTTCAATGGAAATATCCTGTTCAATCAATAAAGAATCATAATCCTCCTGAACCCCTTTTAACTCATCATTGACCAATTTCAGTTTGGACACCAGTACTTTGTGCCGTTCTTGGATATTTTTCAAAATCTCCTCGCCTGCAACACTATCATCGCTAGCTCCTCCTTCCTCCATCTCTGGTACAATAAATTGGAAGAAATCCAAATCCTCCTTGGCATGTGCCTCTTCATGTTCTGCCCTCTCCAGATCATGTTTCAGGTCTTCAATAAGCTTATTTGTTCTCTCAATCTCATTGAATACAGACAGCTTTGCAGCCTCTGCAGCTTCTGCTTGCTGTTTGCAATCTGAAATTTCGTTCTCCAGCAGACTGACCTTGAGTTTGACATGGTCACCCACCTGGATATACCAAGATTGTTAATCATACAAATGAAAGATTGTGTCTGTAAGTGCTCAAGTAAGTCTCAATAAAACTACAAAAGATGGAATTAAGTTGTAGCTGAGAGAATTAATGTAAGATGATTTGTTAAGTTGTAGCTGATGCAAATGAAAGATAATTTATTAAGTTGTAGCTGAGAGAATTAATGTAACAAACAAGAGAAGGTATGTTGTGAGTTACCTGCACTGGTTCTGTTTTGCGCGTTTTCCAGTTGACGCTACCACCAAATCTTGAGGCAGCCACCTTCACTGACTCAATGGGCTTCGTTGTATCGACAAAAAAGTTACTGGTCCTCGAATAATTCCCACTGTTCAATCTCCTCACAGGTGCAGGCATTTTCTGTCTAGTGTCTCGTAGGCTCATCTGGCGATCAGGCAATCTATGCATGAACCGTGGTTTATCTTCTTTCACCTTTTGTAAGATAGCAGGTGGCGCCTCACAAACAGTCTTCTCAGAATCAGAACAGGAAGCACCATCTTGAACGTTATGCAAAGGTGCACATTGGACCTCTTCTCTTGAGCTAACTGAAGTCTGTGCCATTGCATCTGTGTTTTCTTCTGAAGAATGCATTGTCATCAAGTCACTGATAGCATCCTTTGATTCATCAACTTCGTTAGAGGCAGATGGAAAACTGTGAGAATCTTCTTTGATTGATGGCAACCCACTGTGGTCTACTTCTGATGAACCAATTATGGAATCACCAATGGGAGCCTTTTGTTCAACCGAAATCTCCTGCAGATTGCTTTCTTCATCACTCAATATCAAGCTTGCAGGAAGTTCTTGGTGCATCGGTGTCTCCAAATTGGCACATGCTATTTTCTCAAGGTTACTGTTATCATCTTCATTAGTGCCTTCAGTTGGCTTAGGCTCTAATGAATTTTGCACAGATTTTGGTGAAGACAAAGACGAGTCACCCACTTCAAGATTCTCCTCTACCATTCTTCCCGTCACAGTTTAATTATATATTAACTGTGGAAGAAAACATTGAAGATGAGAATTAGACCGGAACAGCCAAAACCTAAGTATGAGTACCAGTTTACTTACCAAATAAAGTAAAACATGCAAACACACACAACTACAATAAACTCAGCAAAGGGAAGTCCTGAGATACAGATTTTTCAATGAAGGAGGGGTCTTCATATATGATGTTCTCATCCAAGAACATTCAGGAAAGGTTTGAACTTGATAAGATTTTATAGATGATAAATCCATGGTATAAGAGCAAACCAAGTAGTACTTTTATTCAACCATTACTATCAGAGAAGCCACAAAATATTGACTTGATGATTTGTCACGGCAAAGGCTCATCTAGCACAACTATTTTGGCTAAATGTTCTTGGACATAACAAAAGTACGATCTGGACATGCAAACAAGTTGCAGGACACCTCTAAATTTTTGGTTTAATTTCTGATCCATGTGAAACCAATATTGCTTTATCTATGTCAAGAACTGAGGTCTTCATATGTAAGCAAATTACATGGTTAAACAAAATAATCCAACTTCAACCAAAGCAAACATCCTAGAAAGATCCCAAAAGTAAAACTCAAGAACTCATGAAACGAAAAATAAATAAATAAAGGAAAACATGATTACAACTGAGCCACAAATACGACAGTATCTGAAAGCCATGTGCGTGATCAGAAAGTAAGCAAAAGCTGAAACTTACTGAAGAGCTGAGACCTCGTGCCTGTATATTTTGTAATTGAAGGATGAAGGATCTTCAAAACGAGGGGAGGAGACTGGAGATGGGGAAAAGGTTTGGGCAGTTTTTGCAGGTATTGGGGAGACAACACTGGAGGAAGGGTTGAAAGAATTGGGACAGTGGAGAGCCACCTGGGAGTAGAGAATAGGATCAATTTAAAAATATTCATATGTGGGGAAGACTTGGACTTATTCCCCTAATGCAATATTTGGTTTGATTTCGTCCTGTAGTTTTTGTACACTATTTTACTTTTATCAAAGCTACTGGCACAAGCTGGATGGTTAAGGAAATTGTGTGCCAGCATGAAGCAGGAAGCAGGAAGAAGGAACAACTGTATTGGAAATATTCATTTAGAACGTCATGATAGTTGGAAACAATAGAAAAGCTTAGTGCTTCAAGTTCCTCTTTCTTTAGTTTAGTTGGCATTTCATTGGTTGAATATTCTTCATATGCCATTCAGTGCGCAGATTGGTAAAAAGTACAAAAAAAAGAAGGAAAGACAGAAAGAAAGAAAAAAGTACAGCAAAAGAAAGCACGCGGTCTTCTTCTTTGTAACATAGCATTGGATCTGTTTTTATTCTTTAGAGTAAATAAAGCAGGAAGCAAATATGAAAACAATTACCTACATGTATGCCGTATTTTTCTAACGGAACAGATGATGTCAATCATTGTGTCTTCATTTCTACCGTAACAATTTACTGTGTGTATACCTAATCAATGATAACATGGAAGTTACCATATGTGAAAGTAGTAAGTCGAGCATTGCTGGGATGGGATACGAACAATTTTTGCAGTGGTACAAATGTGGAAGATTGTCTGGAAGCCCACCCTGAACGTTCTTTCTTTCTTTTCTGAAGAAAAAATGGATACTATAACTGATTCGAGAAACATTAGCCCTTTCTTAATAGACCAGTGCTACAAAATATTTCGTGTGTAGCTTCTTTCATAATTAAAGCGAGAGACCTTTGCAGGAAGAAAGATTTGTGTTTCCTGTTTGGCAGAACTGAAGTCTTCCCAATGGGAATCTGCACCACAAAAACAACTGCTAAGACGATATATAACTGTAAGTGTAACAAGAAAATGGCAAAGCACATACCCTCATACCAACATTACGAGGTGTCAAGAGTATAACATCTATAACTGGCTGCCCAGTCATCAGGAGATCTTGCTGTGTTCATGTACCTGATACTCGAATTTGATAGAATGGATATCTCACTGAGATTCTGTTGACCTAGCTTGTCCATAGCTTGTCCACAATCTTCTCCCAATCAGACCAAGCAATTCTTTAAGGTATTACCATAACAGCAATGCAACAGCTGTGAGCGCATATCATTTAAATGACCACAATCTTCCTTCAAGGATAACAATGCATTTAGCATTTTAAAAGCAAACAATCCTGGTTGCACTGAGATGGAGATATTTCAAACTTTGTGTAACAACTAGCTACTCCAAGAAATTAATCCATGGATGAATGATTTAGACTATTTTCTTGTGTTAAAAAATGCTCTAACAACTGTCAATCTCGCAGAAGAATGATTTTGCATGTTTCTTGTGTTAAACAAATGCTCTACCAGCTGTCAGTAGACGAACATCAACTTAGGCTTGAGCAGGGTTTCAACACATTCCCCACAATTTTAATGCCTTGTGTTTGACAAAAAAAAGTTCTCTAGCTAATGGAGCTTGTTGTAGGATCAGGGCTACTCAATCAAACTGATTCCCACATCTTTCCTCAACCCTTTTCCTTCCATATCTAACCGCAGCCACTCATAGTCATTCCATTTACCAACTGAAGCATAGATGTTAGAAAGCATGACATAAGACCGTGGATTACTGTGGTCAGAGTCAATGAGCAATTTCCCCACAGCCTCTCCAATTTTGGAATTTCCATGGAATCTACAGGCTCCAAGCAATGACTCAAGCAAACTTTCTGATGGTCTGAATGGCATTGACCCGACAACATCATAGGCTTCATCCAAGTGGCCAGTTCGACCTAGCAGATCCACCATGCATGCATAATGCTCCATCCTCGGTGTGATGCCGTAGTCTATCTGTAGTGATTTAAACAAGGATCTTGCTTGCTCTACAAGGCCACTATGACTGCAAGCTGACAAGATACTAACAAAAGTTACGTCATCTGGCTCCACTCCTGAGGCTATCATCATGGAGAAAAGGTCAAGGGCAGACTTGCCATCCCCATGTAAACCATATGAGTTGATCATTGCACTCCAAGTAACAGAATCTTTTGCCCCTGAGCTATCAAAGAGCTCTCTTGCAAATGAAATGCTTCCACACCTTGAATGCATGTCAATGAGAGCATTGACAACAAAAAGGCTTCCACCAAAGCCATTCTTTAGTAAGAGAGCTGTAACACATTCTGCCAAATCTGCTTTTCCAATCTGCGAACATGCTGAGATGAGTGCCAACATGGTTACTGCATCAGGATTCACATTAAGGAAGCACATCTGCCTGAAGAAATCAAATGCAATATCAGCCAGCTTGCACTGAACACAGGCAGATAAGATGCAATTCCATACTATGATGTTTTTTTCACCAACCGAATTGAAGAGTTTGCAGCTGTAATCAAAATTGTTGAACCTACTGTACATACAAATGGCTGATGTGAGCATAGGGGTTTCTAGCCTGAAGAAATTTCGAACTGCATAGCAGTGGACAGACTTTCCTTGCAACTGACTCTGACAAACAGGCAATACATTCAGTAATGTAATATGATTTGGCTCCTTCTCATTCTTTACCATTTCATAAAACAGAGGTAAGATCTCTTCAGATAGGTTGTTTTTACGGTATCCAGTCATCAGAACATTGTAAGAGACTGTGTTCACAGAAGACAAGCTGTCAAAGAGTCGCTGGCATGCCTGAACAGAACCACAGTTGCTGTACATAGTAATGAGGGTGTGTGTAAGAGAAACATCTGTACTGCATCCACTTTTAACTGCCAAAGAATGAAGTGATTCTCCAATTGTGGCATCCTCAGCCACCGAAATACTGCTGGTAAGGCCAATCAGGGTTACTACATCAAACTGCAAGTCTGCTTGGCGCATCTGGCGGAAGAGTCTTACAGAAGCCTCTGCATCTCCAGCTTCAGCATAGCCAGATATTATCGTGTTCCAAGATATCAACATAGGTACTTCCATTTTCTGAAATAACTTGTAGGAATTTGAGAGTTCTCCACAGTCACCGTACATAGCCAGGAGTGCATTCATCACGCTTTGGTTCAATTCAAAACTGTTTCTCACAGCATATCCATGGATGGACTTTGCCATACGTAAATCTTTTATGTGCCTGCATCCGGAGATCACCTTAATGACAGTTGTTGCATCGGCTGCAACACCTTCAGTTTGCATCCTGCAGAATGCATCAAGAGCAGTGTGCCATTCGTTGTTCAAAATGTACCCAGAAATTATGGAGTTCCACAGAAGATGGTTCTTTGCAGTACAACTGCAGAAAAGCTGCACAGCTGAATCCAACTCCCCAAGTTTAGAATACATAGAAACAAGAGCGCTGACAACAGAAATCTGCTCTGCAAGGCCAAACTTGATAACCATACCATGCACAGATTCGCCGACGTGTACACCAAAGAAATCACTGCAGGTTGGAAGGACAGATACCACTGTTACCAGATTAGGCCCTAGTCCTGCACAGCGCATCAACCTGAAGACCTCGAATGATTCCTTCCATTTGTCATGCTGCATGTACGCTGAGATCATGGAATTGTAAGACACCAAATCCTTCACAGGCTGCAGATCAAAGAGCAACCGCGACGAGGAAAGATCATCAAACCCAGCGTACATTGAGATGAATGCAGGTGTGACGGATTCATCAGCAAGCGCCCCACATTTCAGCGCAAACGCATGCAGCGAATCACCGGCATCCGAATCTCCGACTGCACCGCAGACACCGACAGCAGCAACAAAAGTGCTAGCGTTCGGCCTCATGCCGTCCTCCTGCATCTCCCGCATAGCCTCGACAGCTTCTCTGAAGCACCCATTCAGAGAGTACCCCGAGATCAACGCGTTCCAGGAAATCAGGTCCCTCTGCGCCATGCAGTCAAACACCGCCCTGGACGCGCCAACCCAGCCAGCCTTGGCGTACATGTCAAGCAGCGCGGTCTGCACGCCGACATTGTCCCCGTGCCCGTCCCGCAGGACCCTGCCGTGCGCCTCCCTCCCAAGGAGGAGGCATCCCACGGCCGTGCACGCCTTGATGACCGGCGGGAACGTGAAGTTGTCGGAGCCACCACCGTAGGCGCACGCCGTCCTGTACAGGCCGAGGAGCTCCCGGTGGAACCCGTGGGCCGAGAAGCAGCGGACGGCGAGGTTGAGCGAGTACACCGTGGGGCGGCGGCGGTGGGACCCGGCGAACAACGACGCCGCGGCGCCCGGCATGCCGAGGGAGAGGTAGCCCTCGACGGCGGCCGTGACGGCGGAGGTGTCCCGGTTGATCGCGCCCGTGACGGCCAGCAGCGCGTGGAGCCTGCGGAGGCATTTCGCCGAACGGGTGGCGTGCACGAGCTCCGCGAGCGCGTCGGTGTGGGGCGGTGCGCTTGACGGGGCTGGGGCCGAGGAGGCGAAGGATTTGACGAGGGTTTGGTTGGATTTGCGGAGGAAGCTTCGGGTGCCGAAGGATTTGGGGAGGGCTTTGTAGCGCGGGTTCATGCTCTGGGTGGAGTCTGGACTCGCGACGGAGCAATGGAGCGATTGCTCTTTTCTCAGCTGCTTTTGTTTTTGAGGGTTGGGTTAACCGTCAGGTGCCGCGCCTGTTTTAGAGCAAATTGGGAATATTCAAACAACTTTCACTCTTGCTTTAAAGATCCATATATATTATAAAAGTTTATCAAAAATTCAATATGGGTCGTACTTCCGTATGCTCGTATTATCTGGAGCGTCAACATGTCTTGGGATCTGAGTGCTTCAGTATATTGTGATCCGTATTTTGGCTTTCTCTCCATATTGCAACAGTTTGTAGGCTCACCTCTGCAATGCATTGATTTCGCATGCTGCCGTTAGATAGCGGGTGGTGTGCAGCGCACAACATTTACTCGTCCAACTGCAACCAACCAAACTCAGTCACGAGCACTGTTCATCACGTGCGAAACAGCGTCATTCTTCACCACGTTTTGAGTCATTAGTGGCTAGCCCATCTTTTCCGATCATGTCCATCGTCGTCCTCCACTCTAATGCTGCATGTTTTGGTTGCCTTTTTTCTAGTTGCCTGTTCGATTACTAGCACTAGCAGCAAAACGAAGCGTATATTTCAGGTGATACAACTCTTCACATGCTTCCAAATTTTAAAAAATCGCATCTAAAATGTTTGGAAAATTCTGTTATTTTGCGAATGTTCAAAAGGCATGTGTGTACAACTTCTACAAAATTCAGAATCCAAATTCAAAATATACGTAGAGTAACAAAAAAGACAAAACTGGGATGAATTGTGTTAAAAAGGTAAAACATGAATAGTGTAAAAATGACACTATTCACATTTGGATTTATCATTTTAGTCTACCTATGTGTCTTTCAAATTTGGATTTGAACTTCCTAAGGTTTGTAGACACATGTCCTGTGAACATTCACAAAAAAAAGTCAAGATGTTTTTAAATATTTATCAAACTTGGGAGCACGGAAGCATGTGAAGAGTGGTATCATCTCACACTCTTCCAAAACAAAGGGTAGAAAGGAGATTTCAGCACCTTCTTAATCTATCCTAAATCTTTCATAATTCCAATTATATATTGGATTGTGGGGAGTACCTGGAAAATGGTTCGTTGAATATGTAGAACCTAGCCTCACGCACGTACCTAGAGCCAGGGCTCCGTCTGCTCCTCCTCCAAGAAAGAAAGTTAGGGTTCATGCCTCTCGCCGGCGCCGGCGCAGGTCCGCCTCGTCTCCGGTGGCCCTAGGACCATGGACGCGCGGTGGATCCTGGCAAGGGCCGGCGGGAGAGCTCCGTTTTTAGTCGGTTTTTTTTCAATCTTGTTAGGGTTTGTGTCCTACTCAGGAAGGCAAGACGGCGGCGGCTCCCTGAAGATGGAATAAAGGTCTCCCCTCCCCCCTCCTCCCTAGCCCCTGTTCCGGCGGTGCGTCTAGCATCGTTGGTGGGCGTGTGGAGGTGTGTCTCCGGCAGATCTATCTTTGGTGGATTTGCTCGGATCTCGTCGTTGTTCGTCTACGTTCGTGTGTCTTCGGTTTGGATCTTTTCGATCTACGTTATTTTTCATCGGCGCCGGTTGTTGTTCTGGGGTGCTGGTCCTATGGGGCCTTAGCACGACGACTTCCCGACTGTCTACTACAACAAGTTGTGCCCGGCTCCGGCGATGAAGGGGCGATGACGGCGGCGCGCCTTCGGCTCGCTTCGGTGCTTGTAGTCATCGCTAGGTGGTCTACGGATCTGGATGTAATTTTTATTTCTGGTGTTCGTTGTACTGTCATGATTGAAGATGAATAGATTAAAAGTTTTTCAAAAAAAAATGTAGACCCTTTTGTTTTTGCCGGGTGACTACGTTAGAACTTACTACTGCTATATAAGGCCTCGTAAGACTAATGTTAGGAAGCAAATGACTCGGCGGCTAAATACAATCATCTAGCCAACTAATGCCTGTGATTTCACTCCAAGTCAGCACGGAAATAGAGACTCGGATTCCTTAGGCCAACTCCACCGCACGACCCTATCCTGTCCGCCCCCGTCCATTTGGGGTAAGACGGATAAACCAGATGGCCCAACGCGCGGTCCGTTTTGTGTCCGCTTTCGACCCATCCCCGGCCCAAGTTTGCGCCGATTTTAGGGTGAAACGGACAGCACGCGGACGGGCGGGACGCGCGCGCTTGTCCTTCCCTGGCCCGCCTGTCGGTGGGAGAAAGCAAAACCCCCCACGCCCATTTGGCGCCATTTCCCCCAAACCCTTCGACGTCCCTCCCCCCTCCATGGCCGACGCCCAGCCGAATTCCGGCGGCCTGGCCGTCGACCCGCCTGGAAAGGTGAAGAAGAAGGCGGCCAAGGCGGCCAAGGCGCCAAGGAAGCCGTGGTCAGAGTGCATGCCGGAGGAGATCGCCAAGTTGGACGCGGAATCAGCGAAGAGAAGGGGCCGGAGAGCGGTCGTCAAGGTCAATGCCGCCGCGGCCAAGTTCGCCGCCGAGCGTGATGCGATGGAGGCCGCGCGGCGCAAGGCCGCGGTCGACGAGAAGGAGGACATCGTCAACAAAGCGCATGCCCTCCTCATGCTTGGTATGGGCCGTCCGGCCAGTTTCCCTGCAATGGCTGTCGGCCCGCGAGCACAGGCTCGTCGGTCGCCCGGCCTCCGCACTGCCAGTCGCCGACGTCGCGGACCACGCCCATGTCGCTCGGCTTTCCTCCGCCAAGGCACGACGGCCAGACCCGTTTCTCGGGGTCGCCGGACGTTGGCGTGATCGCGCCGTCCACACCGCGCCCATCGGCCGTCATCGACCTCAACGTCACGCCTGGGTCAAGCAGCGGCGGCCGGCCGTCGGTCGAGATGCAAAGAAAGCAAGCACGGGCACCGTTCACGGGCACCATGCCGTCCCCCCGCGTCTTGTTTGACGGAATGCCAACACCAACGCCACCGGTCGATGACCCCTTCTACAACTAGTACATGGAGGGCGTGATCTTTGAGGGTGGGCAGGGCCGTGCCTACGACCCCGACGAGACCCAAAGTCAGGATGGTCGCGCCCAGTACGTCCCCGATGAAGAGGCCGACGACCGTGCTGACTACGACCATGGTGACTCGTGGCATGAAGACGATGACATCTATTGCGAAGGTGATGGTGATGAAGAAGAAGGCAATGACGTTGATATTAGTGGCGAGCCATTGTTCATCAACGAGCTCACCCAAAGAGCGGAAGCACAAAAGAGGAGGAAGAGCATTCGCACGGGTTCATATACACAAGATGAGGAGAAGTTGATTTTCCAATGTTGGATGGAGATTACCCAAGATCCGAGGACCGGCGCGCAACAAAAGGGCCTTGTTTTTTGGACGAGAGTCCACAAAACGTTTCATGAAAGGAAGATGTTTGAGCCCTACCAAATTACAAGCAACCGTGGCATCACCTCGATTCAAAAGAGGTGGTTGTTCATCCAACAAGAGTGCAACAAGTATTGCGCCGCATTTGAGAGCGTTAAAGTACGGCCCGTGAGTGGTCTCGGCGTTGGGGACATGGTATGCTCTCCTCATCCTAGTCCTTTCCTTGCTATGGCCATGAGACTTTGGCCTTGTATATGTTTGCACGTTCAATTGTTGTTGATCATGTGGTGTAGGCATTTCAATCTTTGGAGGCATTCAAGGCCCGGCACAATGACAAGCCATTCACTCTTACGCATTGTTGGACGATCATCAACAATTGCCCAAAGTTCAAGGACCAATACCGTGAACTTCAAAGGAAGAGAGGCATGAAGACGACCAAGTTCGCCGGAGGTGGAGATGGCGAGGCGTTGAAGAGGCCGAGGGGCAAGACCAACTCCAAGGTTGACGACATACGTTGAAAGAACATGCGGTGCCCCCATGTTTGGTTTTGGTAATTGATGACAATCTCTATGGACTAATGGTTGCCTTGAGTTATATTTGAAGGATTTGTCCATAGGCATTTCTTGAAGTACATGTGTTGGTTTCAAGGAGTTTATGTGGTGACCAAGGTGTTATTAAGGAATTATCCAAAGATTGGTCATGTGAGAGTTGAGCTTATTGCAAGCATGTCTTGAAGAAAAAGATTGTGTGATCATTCATGTTTACCTTCAAGACATCATCCAAATGAAGAGAGTTGGAAAGAGTCAAGGTTGATCAAGACTAAGTCAAGAGTGAAAAGTTGATCAACACACAAAGCGCACAAGATGTACCGAGGGATCAAGCGATCCCATGGTATGGTAAGCATTGTCAATTACGCTTTGTGTACTAACCCATGGTCTTCGTGAGAGTTCTTTGTGGGGTTAGGTTGCGGTGTGCAAGTTCAAGTGAAGCGGGCTAGTTCAAGTAAAGCATCACGAAGAGATCAAATGCTTGAAGCCATTGTGGTGACAATGGTCTTGTGAAGATGTGCGGAAGGGTGGCTCACCCATAGTGGAGTATGGGGGGGGGGGGCAATCAACTAGTCTTCATCGAGCCAACGCAATGAAGAAAGGTGGTCCATCTTGAGGGAGTCAAGATCGTCATCATCTAGCTCAAGTGGACCATGTGCAAGGCAAAGGTTTGCTCTTGATAGGTTTTCTATTTTACCAGTCTCATGATGGTAGTTGGGAGACCGGGTTATAGGATCGATTGTCGTACTATCAAGGGGGGCTCTCGATGAGTAGCTTGATCGTGTCGTTCATAGAGAGCTCAAACCATTGCATCCTTGCATCATATTTATTGGTTCTTCTCTTTGTGAGTTTTGGAGCTTATGGTCATCTTGATGACAAGCTCGAGTTCGTCGAAAACGGAGTTCACTCGCATCTTCTATGATGTTTTCGATGTTGGAGGTTATGCCGGTTCTTCTCGGTTGGAGGTTTCACTCCTCTATTTGTTGGCATACCTCCCCTGCCTCTTCTTACTATAACCAGTTGCTGTTTTGATGCTACTCGTCGTCTTGTATCCAACAAGCTACGATTCCCAACAGTGGTATCAGAGCCAGGTTTATGCGTAGTTACTATGCACGAGTAGAACACAAAGCAGTTGTGGGCGTTGAGTTTGCCAATTCTTCTTGCCGCTACTAGTCTTTTCTTGTTTCGGCGGCATTGTAGGATGAAGCGGCCCGGACCGACCTTACACGTACACTTACGTGAGACAGGTTCCACCGACTGACATGCACAAGTTGCATAAGGTGGCTAGCGGGTGTCTGTCTCTCCTACTTTAGTCGGAACGGATTCGATGAAAAGGGTCCTTATGAAGGGTAAATAGAAATTGGAAAATCACGTTGTGGTCATACGTAGGTAAGAAACGTTCTTGCTAGAAACCTACAAACCACGTAAAAACTTGCAACAACAATTAGAGGACGTCTAACTTGTTTTTGCAGCAAATGCTATGTGATGTGATATGGCCAGAAGATGTGATGAATGATATATGTGATGTATGAGATTGATCATATTCTTGTAATAGGAATCACGACTTGCATGTCGATGAGTTTGACAACCGGCAGGAGCCATAGGAGTTGTCTTTATTATTTTGCATGACCTGCGTGTCATTGAATAACGCCATGTAAATTACTTTACTTTATTGCTAAACGCGTTAGCCATAGAAGTAGAAGTAATCATTGGCGTGACGACTTCATGAAGACACAATGATGGAGATCATGATGATGGAGATCATGGTGTCATGCCGGTGACAAAGATGATCATGGTGCCCCGAAGATGGAGATCAAAGTAGCATTATGATATTGGCCATATCATGTCACTATTTGATTGCATGTGATGTTTATCATGTTTTTGCATCTTATTTGCTTAGAACGACGGTAGTAAGTAAGATGATCCCTTATAATAATTTCAAGAAAGTGTTCACCCTAACTGTGCACCGTTGCGAAGGTTCGTCATTTTGAAGCACCACGTGATGATCGGGTGTGATAGATTCTTACGTTCGAATACAACGGGTGTTGACGAGCCTAGCATGTACAGACATGGCCTCGGAACACACGCAATACACTTGGGTTGACTTGACGAGCCTAGCATGTACAGACATGGCCTCGGAACACGGAGGACCGAAAGGTCGAGCATGAGTCGTATAGAAGATACGATCAACATGGAGATGTTCACCGATCTTGACTAGTCCGTCTCACGTGATGATCGGACACGGCCTAGTTGAACTCGGATCATGTTTCACTTAGATGACTAGAGGGATGTCTATCTGAGTGGGAGTTCATTAAATAATTTGATTAGATGAACTCAATTATCATGAACTTAGTCTAAAATCTTTACACTATGTCTTGTAGATCAAATGGCCAACGTTGTCCTCAATTTCAACGCGTTCCTAGAGAAAACCAAGCTGAAAGATGATGGCAGCAATTATACGGACTGGGTCCGGAACCTGAGGCTCATCCTCATAGTAGCCAAGAAAGATTATGTCTTAGAAGCACCGCTAGGTGATGCACCAATCCCACAGAACCAAGACGTTATGAACGCTTGGCAATCACGTGCTGATGATTACTCCCTCGTTCAGTGCGGCATGCTTTACAGCCTAGAACCGGGTCTCCAAAAGCGTTTTGAGAAACATGGAGCATATGAGATGTTCGAGGAGCTGAAACTAGTTTTCCAAGCTCATGCCCGGGTCGAGAGATATGATGTCTCCGACAAGTTCTTCAGCTGTAAAATGGAGGAGAACAGTTCTGTTAGTGAGCACATACTCAGAATGTCTGGGTTGCACAACCGCTTGTCTCGGCCGGGAGTTAAACTCCCGGATGACGCGGTCATTGACAGAATCCTCCAGTCGCTTCCACCAAGCTACAAGAGCTTTGTGATGAACTACAATATGCAGGGGATGGAAAAGACCATTCCTGAGGTATATTCAATGCTGAAATCAGCGGAAGGGGAGATCAGAAAAGAACATCAAGTGTTGATGGTGAATAAAACCACCAAGTTCAAGAAGGGCAAGGGTAAGAAGAACTTCAAGAAGGACGGCAAGGGAGTTGCCGCGCCCGGTAAACCAGTTACTGGGAAGAAGTCAAAGAATGGACCCAAGCCCGGGACTGAGTGCTTTTATTGCAAGGGAAGTGGTCACTGGAAGCGGAACTACCCCAAATATTTAGCGGACAAGAAGAAGGCCGGCAACACCCAAGGTATATGTGATATACAAGTAATTGATGTGTACCTTACCAGTACTCGTAGTAGCTCCTGGGTATTTGATACCGGTGCGGTTGCTCATATTTGTAACTCAAAGCAGGAACTACGGAATAAACGGAGACTGGCAAAGGACGAGGTGACGATGCGCGTCGGGAATGGTTCCAAGGTCGATGTGATCGCCGTCGGCACGCTACCTCTGCATCTACCCACGGGATTAGTTTTAAACCTCAATAATTGTTATTTAGTGCCAGCTTTGAGCATGAACATTGTGTCTGGATCTCGTTTAATTCGAGATGGCTACTCATTTAAATCCGAGAATAATGGTTGTTCTATTTATTTGAGAGAGATGTTTTATGGTCATGCCCCGCTGGTCAATGGTTTACTTTTGATGAATCTCGAACGTGATGTTACACATGTTCATAGTGTGAATACCAAAAGATGTAAAGTTGATAACGATAGTCCCACATACTTGTGGCACTGCCGCCTTGGTCACATTGGTGTCAAGCGCATGAAGAAGCTCCATGCAGATGGACTTTTGGAGTCTCTTGATTACGAATCATTTGACACGTGCGAACCATGCCTCATGGGTAAGATGACCAAGACTCCGTTCTCCGGAACAATGGAGCGAGCAACCAACTTATTGGAAATCATACATACCGATGTGTGTGGTCCAATGAGTGTTGAGGCTCGCGGAGGATATCGTTATGTTCTCACTCTCACTGATGATTTAAGTAGATATGGATATGTCTACCTAATGAAACACAAGTCTGAAACCTTTGAAAAGTTCAAGGAATTTCAGAGTGAAGTTGAGAATCAACGTGACAGGAGAATAAAATTCCTACGATCAGATCGTGGAGGAGAATATTTAAGTCACGAGTTTGGTGCACACTTAAGGAAATGTGGAATAGTTTCACAACTCACGCCGCCTGGAACACCTCAGAGAAATGGTGTGTCCGAACGTCGTAATCGCACTCTATTGGATATGGTGCGATCTATGATGTCTCTTACCGATTTACCGCTCTCATTTTGGGGCTATGCTTTAGAGACTGCCGCATTCACTTTAAATAGGGCTCCGTCGAAATCCGTTGAGACGACACCGTATGAATTATGGTTTGGGAAGAAACCTAAGCTGTCGTTTCTAAAAATTTGGGGATGCGATGCTTATGTCAAGAAACTTCAACCTGAAAAGCTCGAACCCAAATCGGAAAAATGTGTCCTCATAGGATACCCTAAGGAAACTGTTGGGTATACCTTCTACCTCAGATCCGAAGGCAAGATCTTCGTTGCCAAGAACGGGTCCTTTCTAGAGAAGGAGTTTCTCTCGAAAGAATTGAGTGGAAGGAAAGTGGAACTTGATGAGGTGATAGTCACCCCTTCCGAACCGGAAAGTAGCACAGCGCGGGAAAATGTTCCTGTGGTGCCTACACCGACTGGGGAGGAAGTTAATGATGATGATCATGAAGCTTCGGATCAAGTTACTGAACTTCGTAGGTCCACAAGGACACGTTCCGCACCAGAGTGGTACGGCAACCCTGTCCTGGAAATCATGTTGTTAGACAACGGTGAACCTTCGAACTATGAAGAAGCGATGGCGGGCCCGTATTCCGACAAATGGCTAGAAGCCATGAAATCCGAGATAGAATCCATGTATGAAAACAAAGTATGGACTTTGACTGACTTGCCCGATGAGCGGCGAGCCATAGAAAACAAATGGATCTTTAAGAAGAAGACGGACGCAGATGGTAATGTGACCATCTACAAAGCTCGACTTGTCGCTAAGGGTTATCGACAAGTTCAAGGGGTTGAATACGATGAGACTTTCTCACCCGTAGCGAAGCTGAAGTCCGTCCGAATCATGTTAGCAATTGCCACATACTATGATTATGAGATATGGCAGATGGACGTCAAAACGGCATTCCTTAATGGCTTCCTTAAGGAAGAGTTGTATATGATGCAGCCGGAAGGTTTTGTCGATCCTAAGAATGCTAACAAAGTATGCAAGCTCCAGCGCTCAATCTATGGGCTGGTGCAAGCATCTCGGAGTTGGAACATTCGCTTTGATGAGATGATCAAAGCGTTTGGGTTTACGCAGACTTATGGAGAAGCCTGTGTTTACAAGAAAGTGAGTGGGAGCTCTGTAGCATTTCTCATATTATATGTGGATGAATACTATTGATGGGAAATGATATAGAATTCTTGAAAAGTATAAAGGCCTATTTGAATAAGTGTTTTTCAATGAAGGACCTTGGAGAAGCTGCTTATATATTAGGCATCAAGATCTATAGAGATAGATCAAGACACCTCATTGGTCTTTCACAGAGTACATACCTTGACAAGATATTGAAGAAGTTCAGTATGGATCAGTCCAAGAAGGGGTTCTTGCCTGTATTGCAAGGTGTGCAATTGAGCACGGCTCAATGTCCGACCACGGCAGAAGATATAGAAGAGATGAGTGTCATCCCCTATGCCTCGGCCATAGGGTCTATTATGTATGCCATGCTGTGTACCAGACCTGATGTAAACCTTGCCGTAAGTTTGGTAGGAAGGTACCAAAGTAATCTCGGCAAGGAACACCGGACAGCGGTCAAGAATATCCTAAGTACCTGAAGAGGACTAAGGATATGTTTCTCGTTTATGGAGGTGACGAAGAGCTCGTCGTAAAGGGTTACGTCGACGCTAGCTTCGACACAGATCTGGATGACTCGAAGTCACAGACCGGATACGTGTATATTTTGAATAGAGGAGCAGTAAGCTGGTGCAGTTGCAAGCAAAGCGTCGTGGCGGGATCTACATGTGAAGCGGAGTACATGGCAGCCTCGGAGGCAGCACAGGAAGCAGTCTGGATGAAGGAGTTCATTACCGACCTAGGGGTGATTCCCAATGCGTCGGGCCCAATGACTCTCTTCTGTGACAACACTGGAGCTATTGCCCTTGCGAAGGAGCCCAGGTTTCACAGGAAGACCAGGCATATCAAGCGTCGCTTCAACTCCATTCGTGAAAGTGTTCAAAATGGAGACATAGATATTTGTAAAGTACATACGGACCTGAATGTAGCAGATCCGTTGACTAAACCTCTCCCTAGGGCAAAACATGATCAACACCAGGACGCAATGGGTGTTCGATTCATCACAATGTAACTAGATTATTGACTCTAGTGCAAGTGGGAGACTGTTGGAAATATGCCCTAGAGGCAATAATAAATGGTTATTATTATATTTCTTTGTTCATGGTAATTGTCTATTATTCATGCTATAATTGTATTGTCCGGAAATCGTAATACATGTGTGAATACATAGACCACAACCTGTCCCTAGTAAGCCTCTAGTTGACTAGCTCGTTGATCAACAGATAGTCATGGTTTCCTGACTATGGACATTGGATGTCATTGATAACGGGATCACATCATTAGGAGAATGATGTGATGGACAAGACCCAACTTAAGCATAGCATAAAAGATCGTGTAGTTTCGTTTGCTAGAGCTTTTCCAATGTCAAGTATCTTTTCCTTAGACCATGAGATCGTGCAACTCCCGGATACCGTAGGAGTGCTTTGGGTGTGCCAAACGTCACAACGTAACTGGGTGACTATAAAGGTGCATTACGGGTATCTCCGAAAGTGTCTGTTGGGTTGGCACGGATCGAGACTGGGATTTGTCACTCCGTGTGACGGAGAGGTATCTCTGGGCCCACTCGATAATGCATCATCATAATGAGCTCAATGTGACTAAGGCGTTAGTCACGGGATCATGCATTGCGGTACGAGTAAAGAGACTTGCCGGTAACAAGATTGAACAAGGTATTGGGATACCGACGATCGAATCTCGGGCAAGTAACATACCGATTGACAAAGGGAATTGCATACGGATTGATTGAATCCTCGACACCGTGGTTCATCCGATGATATCATCGTGGAACATGTGGGAGCCAACATGGGTATCCAGATCCCGCTGTTGGTTATTGACCGGAGAGGCGTCTCGGTCATGTCTGCATGTCTCCCGAACCCGTAGGGTCTACACACTTAAGGTCCGGTGACGCTAGGGTTGTAGAGATATATGTATGCGGAAACCCGAAAGTTGTTCGGAGTCCCGGATGAGATCCCGGACGTCACGAGAGGTTCCGGAATGGTCCGGAGGTAAAGATTTATATATGGGAAGTCTTATTTTGGTCGCCGGAAAAGTTTCGCGCTTTATCGGTATTGTACCGGGAGTGCCGAAAGGGGTCCGGGGGATCCACCAAGGGGGTCCACCAGCCCCGGGGGGGCACATGGGCTGTAAGGGGTGCGCCTTGGCCTATATGGGCCAAGGGCACCAGCCCCAAGAGGCCCATGCACAAGAGATAAGAAAGAAGGGAGAGTCCTAAAGGGGGAAGGCACCTCCGAGGTGCCTTGGGGGGGAAGGACTCCCCCCCTGGCCGCACCCTTCCTTGGAGGAAGGGGCAAGGCTGCGCCCCCCCTCTCCCTTGGCCCTATATATAGTGGGGGGAGGGAGGGCAGCAACACACAGCCTGGGCGCCTCCCTCCTCCCCTGCAACACCTCTCTCTCTCTCGCAGAAGCTCGGCGAAGCCCGGCCGGAGACCCGCTACATCCATCACCACGCCGTCGTGCTGTTGGATCTCCATCAACCTCTCCTCCCCCCTTGCTGGATCAAGAAGGAGGAGACGTCGCTGCACCGTACGTGTGTTGAACGCGGAGGTTCCGTACGTTCGGCACTCGGTCATCGGTGATTTGGATCACGGCGAGTACGACTCCGTCATCCACGTTCATTGGAACGCTTCCGCTCGCGATCTACAAGGGTATGTAGATGCACTCCTTTCCCCTCGTTGCTAGTAGACTCCATAGATGCATCTTGGTGAGCGTAGGAAAATTTTAAATTATGCTACGATTCCCAACACTCTTTTCGTGTCGGGTTCAGCGGTAGTCGCGCGGCAGTAAGGCACGGTAGTACCGCCTATTAGCGGTAGTACCGCTCCGGTCGAGCGGTAGTACCGCTACTGCACTACTGCCACCGTTCTCTGCTCTGTCCTGCCTCCTTTTGTCCCGTGTTCTGCTCCTCCAGCGGTAGTACCGCTGGGGTGAGCGGTAGTACCGCTTATCGGCGGTACTACCGCCCCAAGGTTCTTGTTTTGTTGCTCCTTTTCACTGCTTCTTCCGCCCGAGCGGTAGTACCGCTCGTGGAGCGGTAGTACCGCTCGTGTGCGGGCTGAGCACTTAACGGTTGGATTTTCCCCCTCCTATAAAAGGGGGTCTTCTTCCCCAATGAACCTTATCCTTTGAGCTCGTGTTCTTCCCCCATTGTTGACCTTCTTCGAGCTTGCTAACTCTCAATCCCTCCATGGATTCTTGCTAGTTTTTGAGGGAAAAGAGAGAGGAGATCTAGATCCATATTTCCACCAATCACTTTCTCCTCTATGTGAGGGGAACCCCTTGGATCTAGATCTTGGAGTTCTTGGTGTTCTCCTTCTTGTTCTTCCTCTTATTTTCCTCCCTAGCATTAGTTGCTTCGGTGGGATTTGAGAGAGAAGGACTTGGGCACTCCGTGTGCCCTTGCCATTGCATTTGGTGCATCAGTTTGAGTTCTCCACGATGATACGTGAAAGTTACAAGTTGAGAAGCTTATTACTCTTGGGTGCTTGGTACCCTTGAGCTTGTTCCTCTTGGGTGCTTGGGCGCCCTAGACGGTTGGTGGTGTTCGGAGCTCAATTATTGTGGTGTAAAGCTCCGGGCAAGCGTCGGGGTCTCCAATTAGGTTGTGGAGATCGCCCCGAGCAATTTGACGGGTTCCGGTGACCGCCCCAAGGGTTACCAAAGTGTACGGGCTCGGTGACCGCCCCCAAGGGTTGCCATTTGTACGGGTTCGGTGACCGCCCTCAAGGGTCCCTTAGTGGAATCACGGCATCTTGCATTGTGCGAGGGCGTGAGGAGATTACGGTGGCCCTAGTGGCTTCTTGGGGAGCATTGTGCCCCCACACCACTCCAAACGGAGATTAGCATCCGCAAGGGTGTGAACTTGGGGATACATCGTCGTCTCCGCGTGCCTCGGTTATTTCTTACCCGAGCCCTTCACTTATGCACTTTACTTTGTGATAGCCATATTGTTTCTTGTCATATATCTTGCTATCACCTAAGTAGTTTTTCTTGCTTAGCATAAGTTGTTGGTGCACATAGGTGAGCCTAGTTGTTGCAGGTTTTGTGCTTGACAAATTAACCGCTAGGTTTATTCCGCATTTGTTCAAGCCTCAACCGTAATTATTTTAAAGCGCCTATTCATCCCCCCTCTAGGCGACATCCTCGATCTTTCATACGTGATGCCTCATCCATGGCATTGCATGACACTTTGCATGGCATGATGTCTCAAAAGGATGTGAGGGACGAGAAGAAGCGGCAAAGCAAGGACGAGCAAATGAAGCAATACCTAGACTTTCAAAGGAAGAAGCTTGAGATGGAGGAGGCGGCCAAGAGGAGGAAGATCGACATGGAGGAGGCGGCCCGACAAAGGCAGCTCGACATGGAGAAGGCGGCCCGGCAAAGGCAGCTCGACATCGAGGCCGACAATGTCAAGGCCAGGCAGAGGCAACTCTACATCGAGGCCACCAATGCCGCCACCAAAGCGAAGGAGGTGGCCTTTGCGATCATGAGCGTGGACTTGTCCAAGATGAGCGAGAAGACGAGGGCCTGGTTCGAGGCCAGGCAGAAGGAGATGCTCGACGCCGACGGCCTGAACTAGGTCGTCCGATCGGCCGTGGCCGTTCTTTTTGGAGGCTGACATGGGTGCCGCCCGCCCGCTGGGCCGCTGGCTGTGTGCCGGCGAGAAAAACATTCATTTTGGAGGCCGGCTATGTTGCCGGCCGCTGGCTGTGTTGCCGGCGAGGACAACTATTCATTTTGGAGGCTGGCTGTGTTGCCGGTCGCTGGCTGAGTTGCCGGCAATGGACTGGGGCCGCTGGCCTGATGAACTAGGGCTTGGCATTTGAAACGTTGCTCTTTTTTTTTAAATAGACGCGGACAGGATAGGGCAAACGAATGCGGTCGCGCGCTAGGCGCACGGCCACCGCATCCCAGGACACGCCCGGACACGACCCCATTGTTCTACCCAAACGGACAGAATCCGGACAAAACGGACGTCCGTTTGGGATCGCGCGGTGGAGTTGGCCTTAGCTTTCCCAACTAAAATAGAGACTCAGATTCAGTCCGACCAAATTCTGGACAAGGTACGTTCACAGTGCAACTACCATTCCATCGGTACAGATGCGAACCCTGCATGGACCGTCCCTTCAGCCGTCACACCCTGAGCCACGTGCGTCAGATGTACATACATACTATCACTGTATTCTGGCGAGGCACCAATTTCCCCAGCTCGCACTCATTCGCATTAACTGCTGCTGCACAGTTCATCAAGCTGCTACTTGCGGCCCAGATAATATGAGCAAAAGCCCGTGCGAGCCATATCGCTGCTCTCAAGTATAAAGCACTTTAAAAATGGTAAAAATTACACCGAGCTCTCTAGACCACCGAATGGACACTACCTCCACCAGATCGAGCCATCCACGCGCCGCTGTGTCATTCCTCTATCTCAGCCGGTTTGACCTTATCGATTACAGCCAGCAAGTCTTTGTGCATGTACCGCTAAGGACCAACGCCCTGGAATTGCAGTCGTCGTCGTTGAACCCTGCCTGAATAGATCTGAAGCAACTGATACTAAATCTTGGCGTCGCGCACGCCCGACAAGAAACCCTAACCTCATCATCTCAAGGAGACGGCAGAAATCTACACTAGGACTCCGTCGACTATGTTTTTTTTTTCAAAAGATCTAGTGCTGCTGGCTTTTGATTGATTTAGTAAAGAGAGGGGACAAAAGTTTTGATCAAGTGATCGGATGGTTTAAGAGAAGGCCCAGAGCCCGAAAGAGAAACTCGAAGAAGAAGTGTCGTCATCCGCCCAAGCGCCGCACCCGTGAGGAATAAAAAACCTAACATAAGCTATTAGTTGGAGCAAAGGCATTGAGATCCTCAAGGGGAGGCAAATCCAATCTCGTCGGCGAAGCCTAGAGGGGAGGTTGGGACAGTTTGCCCTGAAAGTCAAAGGGAAGAAAAGAAAATGCTGGGAGAAAAATAAGATAAGCACCACTCTCTTTAGAATAGAGAAACAATGCAAGTCAATTTTGTCAAATGAAACGGTGGCTCTCCTTTCTGCCCTCCTCCAGCTAAGGTGCTTCTTCCTCCTTCAACCCCTCACATACGTGGCTCACCTCCGGATGTGACGGCCTGGCAAGCAGCAAGGTCGCCACCTAATCCAAGGTCACCAAGCTCTACCCTTCATCTTCCTCTCCGGAAAAAAAACAACTTACTTCATTTTTTTAGCAACTTGCGTATCGAAAATATAAAGGTGAACATGGGTGCGTGCGCACCCACGTGAATAGTAAATTCATAAAAAATACTAGAAAAAATAAAAAAAATCTGAAATTTCGCGGTATGACCCTTAGTCGACCATTCTACTTACGTGTGAAATTTCATGATGTATTGACACCCATGGTATTCTTACTGGAGAAAATACAAATGGGACTGTACTATTCATTAAATAGTGTTTTCTAATATAGCTTCGATTTTTTTTATTTTTACCCAGACCACCATGGATGTGATTTCTTCGTGAAACTTCATGTGCGAGTATACCGGTTGACTATATTTTATTTTAAAATAAATTCAGTTTTTTCTAGCATTTTTCGAATTTACTATTCATAAAGGGTGCGCACGCACCCATGTTCACCAAATCCGTGTCCCTTGCGTATAGCAAACACAAAGAAAAATTGATAACTTTATTGTATTTATTTATAGGCGGTCATTCTACGGAAATGATTTTCCTCTCCAAAAACCACTATTAGGAGCGTTGCCATTAGTTAAGATGGAAAAAAGATGTTACTATTTGCAAACAGGCCATACAAAGTTACAAACTGCTGAAATCATCTTGAGTTCTTGACCAAAAGATGGATTTTCAGTTTTTAAAATGTTTTATCTTTTAAATGAAAAATCCGATTAAATATCCGTTTTCACCATTAAATCCCTCGCATTGATATGTTTTGTTCCTTCCATATCAACATGGGATTAGGGCAATGCCGATGAAGATCCTCATGTTTTGTTCCTTCCACACATTCCAACAAGCGGATAACTACCAGGCGGCAAGCCTGGCAAGCAATCCAAAAAAACGAACAAGGGGATAACTACACCAGATGTTTTTTCCACAAAGCCAAAAACTTCAATTTACTTCACTGCATTAGCAGGAGACGTACAGTCCGGCCAGAAGAACAAAACAAGGGACATAACAAACAATTGGGCATTTCGCTCATTCCAGATTTGGTGGTGAAAACGGATTTTTAATTCAATTTTTAATTAGGAGATAAAACATTTCGCTCATTCCAGTTTTGAAGATCTCGTCGAGACGGATTTAATGGTGAAAACGGATTTTTAATTCAATTTTTTAATTAGGAGATAAAACACTTTTAAGCCGAAAACCAAAAAAAGCCCGCTGATGTCATCTGTTCACATGTGGCAAAATGAGTAGTAAAGGAGGCATGTGGGCGATGTGCAAGATGCCACACCTGTGGATGTTAGTTTTTTTCATACAAAAAAAAAATCATATTTTGCAGATCCAATTTTTTTGAAAAATACACATGAATATAGGGATATGTTTTCGTGAAAGCTACACACAAAAAAAATCATGCGCATCTCACACCAAAGTGTATCCCATCATCAAATTTTACAGAAATTATATTTCATCATGAAATTTTATAGAAATGTAGTATACGTCTCTATATTCATTTGTGTGTGTTTTCAGAATTTATTTTCTAAACTTGATTTTCGAATATTATTGTTTTTCTTCAAAAAAGGGCTCCATGGAGCTCGGGAACAAAGAAAATAGCCTATGTTGGATGCTTTCATGTGTGGTCGAGGCCAGCTCCCCGGGGATTAGGGGATTGCAGATGAGCGATGAAGATCCTCCATGTTTATGTTCCTACCACACATTCCAACAAGCGGATAACTGCACCAAATGTTCTTTTCAACAAAACCAAAAAACTTTGATTTATTGCACTGCATAAGCAGGAGACGTACAGTGACCAGAAGAACAAAAAAAAGGGGGGGGGGGGGGGGGGGGGGGGGACAAACAACTGGGCATTTTGCTCTTCCACATCTCTTGAGTAGTAGAGGATCATGTTACAAGTATTTTATACCAATTGAATCAACGTTATCAGCTGTCAATTTGATATGTGGTTTTATACCATGCTACATGTGTGTAGCATCTAAAAGGAACAAATTAGGGCCGTTATGGTCTTGTGGCAAACATGAACATTTCATTCACATTGCAAACAACAACATTTCATTACATCCGTAAAACAAAACAATATTACTATCTACCACGATACTACTACTAAGCAGTGAGTGAGCCTGTTGTTCCTCATAATGCGGCACTACCACACGATCGACTTTAACTGCAAAATAGAGATACATTGCCAGAATCTAATCTGTCAAATAAATCCTCCAGTGCTCACCGGTGGCGCATTTACCGAGAAATACTCTTCCATGCTTTTACTTCAGAGCATCCTTGCTTCCAAGTTCCAACAGGTTTTGAGGTAGCAAGCAGGCTCTTTGAGTAATTGGGTGTGTTGCTTTTGTCAACGATTGCAACAGACTATGCTAATTGATCAATTCACTGGATCATTTGGGTGAAGTAAGTGGAAGAACTGCTCAATCGCCTTTTCTTGCATGCTTTGCTTGATTCTGCGCCAACTTCTGCCTCGTCGTCGTCAGCAAAGTTCTGATCAGAGACCTCTGCAGAGAGAAACATGGCATCAGAAATTTAGTTCGCTGCAGGATGCTGTTTTTGCACATGGTTAACATAAGACAATAGCATCTTTAACTATATATATGTTATGAGCTTACAGATAATTATCTTAGAGCTATAGCACAATCAGCTATGTGTATATGATGATGCACCAGACACTGGATGAGGTAATTGAACTAGTTACCTGTATTTTCATCGAGAAGGTTTTCTCCCTTGCAAGCTCCCAATTCCCTTCCATGTGACAACGGAGTGCTCCCAGGGACAGTACGGATACCGGATTCGTGATCACCCACTGAAGTTTGTGCCCCAACACCTCTTGCACTGCTGCTGCAATCACGCGATCTGAAATGCTGAATCCAGGGGTTTGCAGGCAGGTTTTGTTTGGCCCCGACTTGAGCACAAGCATTGGGCCTCTCAAACTCGACTTTCTTCCACACTCCAGCTCCACCTTGGAGAACCTTGAACCCAGTGGTACCTGGATCTTTCTTGTTCACGTTGTTACCGTGATTGTAGAGTCGCTTGATGAAAGAAGCTTCCATGGAGCTTATGTAATCCGTGTGCCTCTCGTCCGTCCATCCCGCCGACATCAAGGTAGTGACCTGGTTACCCTGTGAAAGAACAGCATATGCCGCTAATCAGTTTATTTCCAGGGCGTATGATTTTCGACAACATGAAAGTAAAGGGCGGATCCAGAAATCCATGCTCAAGGGCACACTAGTAGCATTTCCAAATTCATTTTATTGATTTTGGCAAGATTAGTGCTGTTTTCATGACTTGCAATTCACAATTATTATATGCACACAACGAGCAGGGGCGCCGTGCCGTTTTCTCAATTTGTGGAAGGAGGGCGTCCTCGCTATGTTTTGAAGGGAAGAGACCTCTTTGGGAACAATGGCATGACAATTCATCAGACAAGTAACAAGTGGTGATTAAAGCACTAGTTAATCTTGGTCCTTGGATGGAGAAAAAGAGTGGTAAGCAACAACAGACCATGCAAATGACTAACAAAATGGAGCAATAATGCATCACACAACATACATAAAATAAAATATTCGTTCTAAAACATACTAGTACATATAAATAAATAAAATAAAACTGGAGAAGAGGAACATGTGGCGGACCTGGGCAATGCCGACGTCTGCCGGCTCCGGCTTGACCGAGCGATCCAGGTACACCTCGCCCATCTGATACTTGGCAAGAGAAGAAGGGACCGACAAGGGGGACGGACAGGCAGAGGCCCCCGAGGAACGGATTCGTCTCTGCTTCCCTGAAACTAGAAAGATGGATCTCTTCCCCGCGGATTTCCTTGCGGAGATGTGGCGCGGAGAGGCGGGCAGGAAGAAGATCCAAGGGACGGGGGGCAAGGGAGACGCAAATCCCCTTGAATTGAGCCCGCCCGCGTGGAGGCCGGAGAAGAGACGGGCGCGGAGGAGATTTGGAGCCCCAACGACCGGAAAACAATCAAGAAGAGACGGAGAAGATCCGGGCCAAGAACCGACCCCCACGGAAGACAGATCGAGCGAGCGAGCGAGCAAACGGTGGCGGGAAGGAGCGAGGATCCGTGGAATTCGGCCGGCGTGCTCTCTCTCGGACGGCACGGGAGGAGGGGAGGGGAAAGAAATAGGAGCAAGCAGGCAAAGAATGGATGAGCAAGCCAAGCGGACGGGCGGAGGAAGGAAGGAAGCACGGGACGGGACGCAAGTATTTCTCCTCCGCCCGCAAATATCAAGGGAACGGACGCCCTTTTTGCGCCTACGTGCCGGCGCTTTTCCAGCGTGGCGGAGGCGACAGGTGGCGGCGCGGCGCGGGGACGGAAATATCTGGCGGCCGCGCGGGGCGAGATATTTGTTGGCCGCCTGCCAGAAAGATCTGCGGAGGCGGGGCGGAGCGGAGCACGGGGGAAGGAGAGGAGAGCAGAGCGGCCAGGGAGGGAAGGGTCGGCGTGCGCTTTACTACCCACTGGGCCACTCTCATCTGCAAACACTGTGGCGACGCCAGAGCTTTCCCGTGCGGTTACGTGGACGCGCCGTGTTTTCGCTAGCCGACATGCGGACGGGTCGACGTGGGCGACGGTGCACCGCACCGGGGGGTCGACGAGGACGGCCAATGCTTTCCCTGTCCAACTCCAATCGTGTACGTACGTATGTATGTATTCTCTCTTGTTACCGTGATCCGTCGTTTCTGACCATTAGATCCGCATCTAACAACTTTGAGTTAAGAGCATCTACAACCGCAACGTCAAAGTCTCTCCGTTTCTTTTTAGTTTGCATATAAGATTTGGTCAAAGTCAAACTTTGTTAATTTCGACTAAATTTATAGAAAAATATATCAAGGTTCACAATATGAAATCAATACGGTTAGATGCATCATGAAATTAATTTTCATACCATATAGCTTTAGCATTGTAGATGTTGATATTTTTTTAATATAAAGCTGGTCAAACTTTACAAAGTTTGACTTTGACCAAACCTTATATGCAGACTAAAAAGAAACGGAAGGAGTATATGTATATCCAAACTAGAGTGTTTTCTTTCAAGTTTATGGACAAGTTTTTTTTTTCTTTTGAATTTGTTTGGATTGCTAACCATGTGTATCACATGATCCGTTGCAACGCACGAACACATTGCTAGTAGATAGAAGAATATGTCTGCGCGTTTTTTCCTCCTTTTGAAAAAGAGGATCTTCTACAACGGCAGGTCCGGTTTACATTACGCTTTCCGCTACGACATCTTGTGTTTGCCAGTAAACATCCTTGTTCATGATATGGAGCTGCGTACGTGTACGAATGTGCACCGCCCAGGCCACCGTGTGATAGCTAGGCCTAGTCTTGACGGCCGCCCGTACTCTAACATGTCCTCTTACCACGCCGTTGCTATGAATCGCGTAGCCAAACCTAATGCAAGCATTCAGGTTTCAGATAATTCTCTTCATAATATCTAATCATGGAGTAGGATTTTTATCTTCTTCTTTTTTGAATTTTTGGATGCCTTTGTTCAGTCATTATCCACAACAGGAAGGCTTGAGCTACAGCCCAGACGGAATGGAACATCCTCTCCAGACGATCTCATACAGCTAGCAAAGCCATGGCAGGAGAGGATATGATCCGCCTCTTTCGAAAAGGAAAAATAAAATGATATGGCCTACTGGCAGCTCAGATATGCATGGCCTAGCAGTACTACCATATATCTCCTGTTGATGTACCTACCACAGGAAATATCTCAAAAGACAATTATTGAGGGGTCCACAAGGAATATCTTGAGAGACTAATCCAGTTTCTACACACCCTCTTTTGAAAATTGCAGCTGACCAAGCCCATCAATATATCCACGCAGCTTAGATATCATCAGGATTTTCCTCAAAAAAATATCATCAAGATTTTTCTCTCCGAACACATCTTTCTGATGCAGAGGCCGGGGCCATTCCTCCTTTTCCAAAAAAAAAAGATTTCTCTCTCCAAATAAAAAGTTATCATTAGGATATTGTCCATGCTTTCTTCTCCGTTACTGGCACAAACCTTGGGTTTTACTCCAGGGAACATGGAAAGCAATCGGTTACTGCTTCGGTTTCCAACTGCAAACAAGATAATGATATCTAAGATCCCTTTATCACTTTTGCCCTTCTGCAAAGTTCTTCTTTGTTTTACAAATCTCCTTTTTGTTCCAGTATGGTTGTCAGCTCAATTCACTGGTGGACTCTACAACAATGTGACAATGACACATAGAAAATGCTAAACAATTGAATCGCGCTAGCTAGCTACAACTGGGAAGCCACGGGGGCTTCGGATTGCAGGCTCTCCTGGCTCCTGCGGGACAGCATCTTAGAATCCTGCGAGCAGAAACACGATAGCATATTAGACTACGATAATGGCCGCACCCGCGATGCACAAAGAACCAGAACAGGAGAGAGCATTTACCTGCACTATGGACTGAGCACAAAACTTTCCTGACAAAACCGCACCCTCCATGGAAGCCAAGTATTTCTGCTTTGTGTAATCGCCGGCCAGATAGAACCCTTCGATCGGTGATCGTTGCAGTGGTCGGCAAGGTTCGCAATTCGGCACGGTCTTGTAAACGGACCTGTAACAGCGAGCCAGAAAAGTGTAAGGTTTGTAAGAGAAGAAGAGCACAACAAGCCTCCTTTTGATTAGTTATCACTTTATCAGGAAGGGTGTCAGGGAAATGTCCTGACCTCGGTGTCTTCACAACATGGTATTTAAGAATCTTTGCTTTACTCTGGTCAGCAGCGATTTCATCAGGAAACAACTTGGCTAGCTCGAGCATAGTTGCTTCGATGATTTCGGTGTCACTCCGCCCGATCCATTCCTCTGCTGGAGCAAAGACCAACTCCAGCATTGAACGGTTTGGATCATAGTACTCCTGTAAACAGTTAGAAAAGAAAAGGAAAGAGAAACGATGAGTATGTGTTCATGTCCTTGGTTCTTTGTCCTAAGCTATTACGGTATTATTATAGGAAAAAAGCAATTACGATTAATAAATCAGCAGTCAACTGACATGTCAGCAATGACAAAAGGATGCCATACTTCATTCTTTGAGATAACTAAAATTTGCAATGCCAACAGTAATTATTAGTTTAATAATGAAGTCCTTCTGCGGCACATGCATATTTTTTACATAGGCGTATAGACTTTGGGGCATTTGGTCATAGTGAAATATAAATTCAGGTTAACCCGCATGCAATACTTAGAAGTGAACTGCAAACTAAGCATAAATCGTCAAGTTAGTACCTTGCACGCTAAAGACATGTCTGCATAAACGCTTAAAAGTGAACTCCTGAAACAGAAAGATCAATATATTGTAAGGGACATATGTTATATAGTACAGTATCAACCAAGAATTCAAACATGGAGTAGGAAAGAATGCACCCAATTTGAATACTGGACAACAAATTCATTAGGCGTCAACAATAAGATCAGTATGACCAAAAGACATACCTGCTGAAAAGAAGGTGGTCATACGTGTTTTTCAGTTTTCTGTCAAACCTGAAATATCCAAAAATCAACAGAAACACTAAGAGGTATTTCAAAAATTCATGGGGCACACGGCCACAAGTAGAACCACAACACATAAATGGCGTGTTAACTTAGAACCAAACATTTAAATCAACTAACCATATATGAACATTGATGACAGGAACTCCCACCAACTTATCCAGCCTTTTGAAATAAGAGATCTCTCTCCACTCTTGTGGTACAAGAAGCTTGAAGATATCGACTGAATCACAAGCTAGTCAGTTAAACTGAATAGGTGCAAAGGAAGCATGATTCTTGAAAATAAATCGCACCTGGTGCTGCACAAACATATGCATCTCCAGTTATTTGAGTCCCATCAGTAAGTGCAAAGTGCTTCACAGTTCCGTCAGGGTTCAGTTCAATTTTCTGAATACGAGAATTCAGCCGGACCTCACCACCCAAAGACTGAATGTGGTTAACAATAGGCATGCATAGCCTTTCAGGAGGATTACCATCCAAGAATGCCATTTTCGAGCCATGCTTCTCCTACACATTTACACAGTTTTTTCATTAAGTAATACCCCTAAGTTGTCGTTATGGTGTGATTGTGTCAACGAATGTTTGTATCTTCTAAAGGTAATAAAGGACAGAATATGTCAACTATGTCTCCAGGAGGAATAGAGGAAATGAAGTTGTACCTGGAGAAATCGGTTTAGAGCAATCAGGATGCACTGCATGGATAACTCGTCAGGGTTTATGAAATTGAGTGCCTTGGACATTGCAATAAAAACCTCGTCGTTGACTCGATCAGGAACACCCTGTGCTGATTAAATAACTGTATCAGAAACTGTATTGACTCATTTACTGAGAACAAAAGAAAGAAAATACTCCCTCCGATCCATATTAATTGACGCTGGTCATCAACATTTTAGTACAAATAAGAAAGGTGAACCTGCTGTGTAATAATTAACAAAGAAGAACCTACATTCTCTTCGTTTGCTCACTTGGGATTTAACTTGAAAGATTCATAAAACTACAAGCATTGTTTAAGCCTAAATTTGCATACAAAAGGGCTTGGTTGAAGATGAAAGATGGAAGCTTGAGCATTTATGGACCAAAGAATATGACAATAGAAGGCAGCAATGGATTAGCAAACAAATATTTTCTTGTTACAACGTAGCCTCATAGAGATTGCAATATGTTTACTGCAGTGACGAATCTAAATGACACAGTGAGCTCATACCTGCTTTTCCATCCATTCTGAAACAGTTAAGCCATCTTGAGCTTCAACGTAAGCTTGGCCACCAAGCATTGCAGGTAGAAGCCCAATAGCAAACTTCACCTTCTCCGGCCAAGTAAGCATTTCATTGTTTTTCAGTATGGCCCACACTCCTGTTAAATGCATGCATAGTCAACGATAACCTGACATTGATTGGCAGAGTAGCTCTACAGCCATGATCAAACTTGTTTGTATTTACTAATTGACCCACTAGTTGATTCATATATTAGCACTTAAAGAACTAACACTAGGATGCATTTCTGAGTTCTCTTGGCATTCTTTCTTCTATTGAGCAAAACCAGGGCTATGTATAACCTTACCATTTAAGGGCGCCGGCAAAGTCTCTGGGAAATCAAAACGGCTGTATTCTCCTGGTTTGTTTGGCATGGCAAATATCATGGAGTGTTCCTTCCATTGCAAGCGATCACTAATACCAAGCTCAGCAAACAAATTCTGCACATTGGGATAAGCTCCAACTGAAAAGAAAAACATATGGTTACATACTTACATATATGCACAGAATGAAAAGTATCATACACATGCTATTAGAAGGAAAGAGAAGGCTGGTAGAAGAAAAATTTATAGACAAAAAGAAACTATTCAACCAAGCCAACCATGCCGTATGGAACATTAAAATCTAAACTAATGTATGTGATGTTCGTGTACAAACTTCCAGGCTTAAAAGAGTTTGGGACCGATCTTTACTTCCGCAAGAATTCCTTTCTTAATAATGGCCATGCATAAAGTCCACTAAAAACACTTTTTTTAAAATAAGGCCCACCTAGTAGAAATTCAAACAAAAATAATAGTTGACAGAATGAAACACTTTCCTTCTTTTTTGCAGTTTCAGAACCTGAACATGACTCCTCAGAGATCAGTTTGTACTTCACTCAAGGTGTTTTATCATATTTGTCTGAAACATCTACCTATACACTGGTAATGGAAGTAACCTAGATAACACACAGAAGCAGAAAGAGAACCTCAAAGAACCAGAACCAGAGCTTACAAAAAATATGAAGGCCAGTCTCGTACCAATCACCATCTTCATCCTTCCATGCAGCTAACTGTTCAAGGCATACAACGATAGAAACAATAAGAAACAAGGCTGAAGACAATAAATGAAAATTAAGATCACATAACGAGCACAATTTTAGAGATGAGATAAGCAAGTATGTAAGTAATGATCAGACCTTTCCGCCCAACACATCTCTTGCCTCAAGCACTATGGGTTTATGGCCAGCATCTGCCAGGTACTTTGCAGTTGATAGACCAGCCAATCCTGCAAAATTCACACCAGAAACTAGTAACGCTAAGAGGCAATGGTGATTCTCTCAAGGGTATCTGGTGTGCGAAAAATTATACATGTTTAAATTTTGGAGTTACATCAGACTTCAGACCTGCACCAGCAATCACGACCTGTAATGGTTTACTGGGGCGTTCACTGCTTCTAAACGACGAAGAAAGCTGGCCAGCTTCCAAATAGTTAATTGTGTTCTCTAGTGGAGGCCTTGGAAAATCTTGGCAAACAACCTGCAAAAGGGGCAAACAATTATTTCATGAGAAATATGCTATGGGGAGATGAAATAACGAATAGGCTTTTCCGAAAATAGAAACAGAGGCAAAATCTTAACCTGCAGAGCACGAAGTCCACGTCGTGATCCTTTTCCTTTATTCCTTAAGCCAGGGGAAGTCGAACTAAAGGTCGTACGATGGCTAGTTTTTAGTGCTTGGACACTGCTGCTTGTGAAGCACCTCTGTGTATGAAGTTGCCCAGCAAAAGATCTTACTTGCTTTGCTCCAGCTATGTTCATAGACGATAGACAGCCGGTGTCCATACTGAAGCAAGTACACTGGCAGATTCTTGTCAACCTTATATTCAACCAACAGGCGCAGGAGAAATCTGCATAATCAAGAAGAGCAATTAGACTGGTAGCTCATGAGGCCCTCCGCTATTAAGACAAGCTGTGTAACAAGCCAATCGATTCGGACTGCCATAACAAGTCACAATTTGCCGAGAGCCAAATGACAGGATTCCATCCATTTAGAGTGGAGCGGTTTTTCAATTGAGGAGATGAGAATAGAAGTGTAGAGAAAAGGATGAGGGCAGCCGTATCATCAACTGCAGATATGAGAGCTCCAAACGATCCATTTATTTCCTAATACATGAAATGGGCGAATGGGGTGTGGCTGCAGGGTGAGCAAATCAAGCACGCAGCATCCATCCGGTGAAGTCTAGGGCCGATTTTCGCGGTCGATCGGGAATTTCACCGCCTCTAATCGAACCTAAAGTATAATAAACCCCCAGAAAATCCCCAACTCCAGGGCTGGGCTGCTACCCACCCCGCCCCAACGCTTGCCGCGCGGATTATTGGTAGCAGTGCGCTAAACGGGGGAACTGGAGCCGCGCCGGCGCAAAGGGAATGGCAGGGTAAAGCCGCCTGGCTGCCTCGTGCGGGGAGGGGAGACTTACCACCAGGGGGGCGGAGGAGAGGGGCGGAGCGGCGAGGCGGAGGGAGTCCAGAGTCCAGGCGCGAGGGGAGGGGCACGGGGGAGCTTTATGCACGGCGCGGGATAAGGCTCGTCGCCGGTTGGGGGTTTGGCCTGGCCTGGGGCGGGGGGGAAGGGACAAAGCTGGGGGAGTCGCTGAGGCGAGGAAGATGTGGTGGCGGAGGATGCCTTTTGGCGCGTGGTGCGCTCTACGTTTCCCGTGGAATATACCGCGGCCACCTCACACGTTTTCAGGGCCTGTCTTCTTTGGCCTGCAGGAGTTGCACCAACATGGTTGTTTGGTGGCTGTCCACGAGAATTCTCTCGTAGCACCAACGAGGGCGTTCAGGGCAACTCCATTGCACGTCACAAAATCGCCCCTGAACGTTTGGACTAGCGCGTCCGAGTGTTTTTTTGCGGTCGAATGACCTTGGAGCATTAGCCGGAAAATCGTGACATGGACGGCCCTCTCAAACTGGCCCTATACGTCCGAACTGACACCCCTCATATCAAAACTCAGGGCAAATATGGGGAGCCCTAAACGCGCCCGGACGCTTTCGACACATCGGATCAGACATACAGGATCCACTGCAAATTTCATTAAATCGCCCCCGACCTAGCCAAACCTGCCATTTTCGTCTCCTCTCTTCTCCATCGTCCCAGCCGGCCCTCCACTAGCTTCGTCGTCACCCTTGCCCCGACGTCGTTCCGGCTCCACAGTGGTTCCACCACCGTCACGGAACTCCTCACTGTCATTTTCGCCGCCCCGGACGCCGCCGTGGTAAGTCCCGCTCCTCCCGTCCTACACTTTGCCCTCTATGTGTTCGACAAAATGTCTGACCGTTTTTTTTATTCTTTTGTAGCCAAAACAATGGATTCGTCGGGGTCTTCGAATGAGGAGTATCAAGACAAGGAGCTTGATGCTTCTTTTGTAGCCAAAACAATGGATTCATCGGGTTCTTCGAATGAGGAGTATCAAGACAAGGAGCTTGATGCATTCATTTGAAAAGAGTTTATCGATTCATCCGGACAACGAAGATGTTGAGTTGATGATGATGACCAGCATCCAGGAGAAAATGGAGAGGGAAGTGGAGCACATTCTGAATTTCAGGGGTTCGGTCAAAGGGAGGAGAGTTCTAAACCGGGATAGGGTCGCTGGTGCACAACTGCTCTATAAGGACCACTTTTGGCCCGGACCAACATTCCCTGATACATTTTTTCGTCGATGCTTCCGTATGCGCAAACCCTTGTTTTCTGCGCGACGTCGGCGGAGTGGAGGCACATGATCCCTACTTCAGGCTCAAGAGGGATTGTTGCAGACAACTCTCATTATCTCCTTTGCAGAGATGCATGGATGCTTTGAGAATGCTTGCATTAGGTACCGTTGCCAATGCCGTTGGTGAGATGATCCGGATGGGAGAGAGCACATGCCTTGATACCACTATGAAATTTGCCCTTGTCGTGGTGTAGGTGTTTGCAGCAGGGTATCTGAGAGAACCAATTGTGCAAGATATAGAAAGGTTGATGGTCATTGAAGCGACAAAGAGGTTTTTAAGTTATACTTGGTTCAGTCAATTGCATGCATTGGCAATGTAAGAACTCCCTCAAAGATTTGCGCAGGATGTACTAAGGTCACACCAAAGAGGTCACTATCATACTAGAAAGCAGTGGCATTAAGGGACTTGTGGATTTGGCATGCATTATTTGGCATGCTTGGTTCTCACAGCGACATTAATGTTCTCTAGATATCTCTATTGTTCAAGAGACTTTGTGATGAGAGGTGATGATCCAATTTTTGCGTTAATTTACAGTTTTTATTGTGTACCGTATTAGTAGGATTTTTCGGATCCTCCGCCTATCTTGTCGGTGATCGTCCGCTGGTTCTTCTCAGCGAACTCCGGCAACATCGTCTCGGACATGTTGCCGGCGACATTGACGAAGTCGGGGTTGGCAAGGTCCATCCGCATGGACCAACATGTGCTTCACCGATGCATGCCAAGGAACCCCCTTAGAAACGCGACCGACTTGAACCCACCCAATATGTTTAGCACCAACGCCATGTCGACGGTGCCGCTAGACAGCGGCGCCATGCCGAGGAAGGTGAACACCATGGCGTCAACTCCCATGGTCTTGTTCACCCCCACCTTGTACCCCTTCGGGTCCTCCGTCATTATGATGCCCCCCGCCCGCCTCACGTCCTCCACTAGCTTCTCTCCCCGATGGCGTCGCCATAGAGCGTGGCCACCCCTTCCTCCGTCGCGGCCTCTAGCACGCCGGCCAGCGCCAGATTGCGGCAGAGCTCGCTAGCGTGCAAGAGCCACCCGCCCGGCAGGGACACGACGCTTAGGCCTAGGTCGGCGAGCGCGGCCACCCCCTCCTCCGCTCGTCTGCCACCCGTGTACGCATCTGGTGTGCGGGGCGATGGTTCCAGTGGTGGGGCGTGTAAACTACCAAAAAGGCTTTCGCCCCACTTTATATATAAAGCACCGATCACAATAAGCACCCAGTACAAACACACGCCACCGCAACACACGCACACACCCAGGGTAGGATACATAGGCGCTGAGCGCAGCAACACCACCCCTAGCACTACCACCACGAAGAGATGAAGCTACATATGACGGACCATGTGCTTCAAGGCGGCGCCTTCAGGAAGGGTACGACACCGGAGCGCCGCCACCGCCCGATCCAAGGATCAGAGTTTCCCCTGGAGCCGCATGATGGGCAGTGAGAGCCGCGACGACGCCTTCAAGAAGGGAACGATCTCCGCCGCCGCCGGTCTGTCCGAAGATAGAGCATGTTTTCACCTCAGCCAACACTCACCGCCACCGAACGCCACACCCCGGCAACCACGCCGCCCACACGGCCATGATGACCGGGCAGCACCAAGGCACGGGCTTTGCCCAAAAGCACCGCGCTACCACCACCAAGGCCGCCGCCCCGGCATTCAAGACCTTGACACCACCTCACCCGAGACCCGCCGCAACCCCAACTAAAGAGATGGGCGGAAAGGTCCCACCTTTCGGACCCCTGGGCGAACCCAGTGTCGAGACCGATAGGTCGGCCAGAACTGGCATGCACCGGCCCATCCTGCTGCCCCGTGCGCGAGACGAGCTTGGTCCTGCAGCACCGAAAAGGGGACGAGGTCAGTCCTGCTGCACCATGCGCGAGACGAGCTCAGTCCTGCTTCATCGTGCGCGAGATGAGCTCAGTCCTGCAGCACCGGGCGTGAGACGAGCGGTAGACCGCAGCTAGGAGAGGACCAGCCCTTTGATGGGAGTAACGCACGGGCGACGAGGAGATGGTGAAGGAAATATGCCCTAGAGGCAATAATAAAGTTATTATTTATTTCCTTATTTCATGATAAATGTTTATTATTCATGCTAGAATTGTATTAACCGAAAACTTAGTACATGTGTGAATACATAGACAAACAGAGTGTCACTAGTATGCCTCTACTTGACTAGCTCGTTGAATCAAAGATGGTTAAGTTTCCTAGCCATAGACATGAGTTGTCATTTGATTAACGGGATCACATCATTAGGAGAATGATGTGATTGACTTGACCCATTCCGTTAGCTTAGCACTTGATCGTTTAGTTTACTGCTATTGCTTTCTTCATGACTTATACATGTTCCTATGACTATGAGATTATGCAACTCCCGATTACCGGAGGAACACTTTGTGTGCTACCAAATGTCACAACGTAACTGGGTGATTATAAAGGTCCTCTACAGGTGTCTCCGAAGGTACTTGTTGGGTTGGCGTATTTCGAGATTAGGATTTGTCACTCCGATTGTCGGAGAGGTATCTCTGGGCCCACTCGGTAATGCACATCACTATAAGCCTTGCAAGCATTGTAACTAATGAGTTAGTTGCGGGATGATGTATTACGAAACGAGTAAAGAGACTTGCCGGTAACGAGATTGAACTAGGTATTGAGATACCGACAATCGAATCTCGGGCAAGTAACATACCGATGACAAAGGGAACAACGTATGTTGTTATGCGATTTGACCGATAAAGATCTTCGTAGAATATGTGGGAGCCAATATGAGCATCCAGGTTCCGCTATTGGTTATTGACCGGAGACATGTCTCGGTCATGTCTACATAGTTCTCAAACCCGTAGGTCCGCACGCTTAACGTTCGGTGACGATTTTTATTATGAGTTTATGTGTTTTGATGTACCGAAGGTAGTTTGGAGTCCCGGATGAGATCGGGGACATGACGAGGAGTCTCGAAATGGTCGAGACATAAAGATCGATATATTGGACGACTATATTCGGACATCGGAAAGGTTCCAAGTGATTCGGGTATTTTTCAGAGTACCGGAGAGTTACGGGAATTCGCCGGGGAGTATATGGGCCTTATTGGGCTTTAGGGGAAAGAGAGAGAGGAGGTTGCGCCCCCCCCCCAGGGCTTAGTCTGAATTGGACTAAGGGGAGGGGCGGCGCCCCCTCCTTCCTTCTCTTCTCTTTTCCCTTTCCTTCTCTCCTACTCCTACTACTTGGAAGGGCTCCTAGTTCTACTAGGAAAAGGGTAATCCTACTCCCGGTGAGAGTAGGACTCCCCTAGGGCGCGCCATAGAGAGGGCCGGCCCCTCCCCTCCTCCACTCCGTTATATACGTGGCCAGGGGCACCCCATAGACACAACAATTGATCTCTTGATCTCTTAGCCGTGTGCGGTGCCCCCCTCCACCATATTCCACCTCGATCATATCGTAGCGGTGCTTAGGCGAAGCCCTGCGTCGGTAGCAACATCATCACCGTCATCACGCCATCGTGCCGATGGAACTCTCCCGTGAAGCTCTGCTGGATCGGAGTTCGCGGGACGTCATCGAGCTGAACGTGTGCTGAACTCGGAGGTGCCGTACGTTCGGTACTTGGATCGGTCGGATCGTGAAGACATACGACTACATCAACCACGTTTTGCTAACGCTTCTGCTTTCAGTCTACGAGGGTACGTGGACACACTCTCCCCTCTTGTTGCTATGTGTCACCATGATCCTGTGTATGCGTAGATTTTTTTTGAAATTACTACGTTCCCCAACAGTGGCATCCGAGCCTGGTTTTATGCGTAGATGTTATATGCACGAGTAGAACACAAGTGAGTTGTGGGCGATACAAGTCATAGTGCTTACCAGTATGTCACACTTTGGTTCGGCGGTATTGTTGGATGAAGCGGCCCGGATCGACATTACGCGTACGCTTACGCGAGACTGGTTCTACCGACGTGCTTTGCACACAAGTGGCCGGTGGGTGTCAGTTTCTCCAACTTTAGTTGAACCGAGTGTGGCTACGCCCGGTCCTTGAGAAGGTTAAAACAACACTAACTTGACGAACTATCGTTGTGGTTTTGATGCGTAGGTAAGAACGGTTCTTGCTCAGCCCGTAGCAGCCACATAAAACTTGCAACAAAAAAGTAGAGGACGTCTAACTTGTTTCTGCAGGGCATGTTGTGATGTGATATGGTCAAGGCATGATGCTATATTTATTGTATGAGATGATCATGTTTTGTAACCGAGTTATCGGCAACTGGCAGGAGCCATATGATTGTCGCTTTATTGTATGCAATGCAATCGCCCTGTAATTGCTTTACTTTATCACTAAGCGGTAGCGATAATCGTAGAAGCAATAGTTGGCGAGACGACAATGATGCTACGATGGAGATCAAGGTGTCGCGCCGGTGACGATGGTGATCATGACGGTGCTTCGGAGATGGAGATCACAAGCACAATATGACGATGGCCATATCATATCACTTATATTGATTGCATGTGATGTTTATCTTTTATGCATCTTATTTTGCTTAGATCGACGGTAGCATTATAAGATGATCTCTCACTAAATTTCAAGGTATAAGTGTTCTCCCTGAGTATGCACCGTGATGATCGGGTGTGATAAGTTCTACGTTCAAATACAACGGGTGCAAAACAGTTGCACACGCGGAATACTCAGGTTAAACTTGACGAGCCTAGCATATGCAGATATGGCCTCGGAACACAGAGACCAAAAGGTCGAGCGTGAATCATATAGTAGATATGATCAACATAGTGATGTTCACCATTGAAACTACTCCATCTCACGTGATGATCGGACATGGTTTAGTTGATATGGATCACGTGATCACTTAGATGATTAGAGGGATGTCTATCTAAGTGGGAGTTCTTAAGTAATATGATTAATTGAACTTTAATTTATCATGAACTTAGTCCTGGTAGTATTAGCATATCTATGTTATAGATCAATAGCTCGCGATGTTTCTCCCCGTTTATTTTGATATGTTCCTAGAGAAAAACTATGTTGAAAGATGTTAGTAGCAATGATGCGGACTTGTTCCGTGATCTGAGGATTATCCTCATTGCTGCACAGAAGAATTATGTCCTTGATGCACCGCTAGGTGACAGACCTATTGCAGGAGCATATGCAGACGTTATGAACGTTTGGCAAAGCTCGGTATGATGACTACATGCACTACAAAAAAAAGACACATCCGTGACATTTTGGGCCGAACGAAATTTTTTTCTGTCATACATATGACACTTCTATGACGATAATTGTGACAAAACCTGGTATCATCATAGATGTGGTGGGCTTCTACTTCTATGACAAAAAATCATGACAGAAAATGGGCTTTTCGTCCTGTGCGGGCCGGAGACGCAGCTGCATGACATTCTTTGGGCCGTCCATGACGGAAAAAACCGTGGTAGAAGCGAGGGGGAGGAAATTTCGGGGAGTTCCCGGTTATGGTGGGAGGTCGGGGGCCGAGCGATGCGCGTTTCTCTCGTACACGTACGCGCGTGTGTGCGAGGCGTTGGCTCTAACTGAACCCGAGCGAGGCGTTGGGCTCTAACTGAACCTGAGCGATTGCACTGCAGGCTACGCGTTACTGAACCCGAGCGATCGATCGATGGCTGTTAACTGAACCCGATCGAGCGATTCCTTCGCTACTGCTGCTAACTGAAGCCGATCGATTGGATGAACAGTGAGCGTTGGGGGGGGGTGGATGAACAGTGAGCGGTGGCGTTGCCTCTGGATGAACAGGACCCCATGGTGTGGAGGGCTGGATGAACAGTAGACGGTGGAGGGGTGCCCGTGGAGGGGTGGTTGAACAGGACCCCGTGGTGTGGAGGGCTGGATGAACAGTAGACGGTGAAGGGGTGCCCGTGGAGGGGTGGTTGAACAGTAGTCGGTGGAGTAGCGCGCGGTGGAGGCTGGATGAACAGGAGCCCGTGGAGGCTGGAGGAGGTCGACGGTGGAGATGAACAGTATCCCGTGGAGTCCCGTTTTGCGGTACGCCACACCCCTCCCGATGAATAGGACCCCCGTTTCGACCGTAGGAGGTCCGTTTCGTCCGTTTTGCGGTACGCCACACCCCTCCCGATCAACAGGACCCCCGTTTCGACCGTAGGAGGTCCGTTTCGTCCGTTTTGCGGTACGCCACACCCGTCCCGATCAACAGGACCCCCGTTTCGACCGTAGGAGGTCCGTTTCCTCCGTTTTGCGGTACGCCACACCCCTCCCGATCAACAGGACCCCCGTTTCGACCGTAGGAGGTCCGTTTCCTCCGTTTTGCAGTACGCCACACCCCTCCCGATCAACAGGACCCCGTTCCGAACGTAGGAGGTCTGTTTCCTCCGTTTTGCGGTACGCCAGGCCTCGTTTCCATCGCCTGGTCCGTCCAAGCCCTCCCGATGAACACGACCACGCATTCCGTTCCGACCCAGCCGGTTGGCTCCCACGCGTTCCGTTGCCTCCCGATGAACACGACGCATTCCGTTGCCTCCCCATGAACACGACGCATTCCGTTGCCTCCCTATGAACACGACGACGACGATGTTTCTCCGTTCCGACCCAGCCATGTACACGAGCCCTGGCCGTATGTATGCGCGAGTATGCGTTCGAGACCCCGCCCGTATGTACACATACGTGGCCGTATTTTCTTTCTTGCACCCTGGCTGATGTACGTACGTGTACATGCTACGTGCGCGCCTCTACTACGACACGTACGCGCCTCTACTACGACACGTGCGCGCCTCTACATCCACCAGTATATATGTACGTACACGTTCGCGACCAGAATGACAACGCTACGTACGCTTTGACCAGGTGGGTCCCGACTGTCAGGCACTTCCTTGCGTGCGAAGATGTAGCTGGTGGGTCCCAGCAGTCAGGGGGGCGAATCGTTTTTTTGCCCGGACGCACTTCCTTGCGTGCGAAGATGTAGCTGGTGGGTCTCAGCAGTCAGGGGGGCGAATCATTTTTTTTGCCCGGACGCACTTCCTTGCGTGCGAAGATGTAGCTGGTGGGTCCCAGCAGTCAAGGGGAAACATTTTTTTCGTGAAATACGGTGGCCCGTCCGGTGGGTCCCCGCTGTCAGGTGGAGGAATCATTATTTTGCGCGTAATAAGGAGGCACTTCCTTGCTGCGCCCGTGGACCCAGCTGTCAGCCTCTCCACGTACAGTCCACGTCCGATGGAAGTCGTTCCTTGACCACGTTGACCACGCCGCGCCGAGAGCACCACGGCAGTGGACTACGGCGAGGACTAGGAAGGGGACGACTCGGAGCCGGGGAAGATGCAGCAGTGGATGCCCACGCGAAGAGGAGTACGAGGGTTCACTGGTTCGGCTGCGGCGTGAGGCTGATGTCGCCGCAGAATAACAGGGGGTGTGGGTGAGTAGAGGGATGGCCTGGCCAGCGGTGGGAGTAGTAGGGGGCGGTGAGGCCTCCGCGGCATCACAGCCGGCCACGGGAGGAACTCGAGTTTTTGGCGCGATTGCCGAGGAATTGAGAGAATTGAATTAGGAGCATGCGGCACGACCGACGCTGCTTTGGGCGGCTGGAGCAAAAAGACCAGAGGTTGAAGAAGCACTACGGTCGTTGGATGAACATCGTACGGTAACAGGAGCTAGAATCGTTCATATTGACTAAGTTGACAAAGCCCTCCGTCCCCGTCAACTTGGTAGGCCCACAAGTCAGCCTCCCACTATGCTGGGTTCCAGCTGGCAGGGGGTATTCATTTTTTTGTGCGTAATAAGGAGGCACTTCCTTGCGTGCGAAGATAGCTGGTGGGTCCGACATGTCAGCGGGGGGCACGTTATTTTCGCGAAATACAGAGGCCCTTCCGGTGGGTCCCAGATGTCAGGTGGAGGAATCATTATTTTGCGCGTAATGAGGCATTTCCTTGTGTGCGGCCGTGGACCCAGCTGTCAGCCTCTCCACGCACAGTCTACTTCCGATGGTGTCGTTCGTTGACCACGTTGACCACGCCGCGCCGAGCGCATCCAAGGTGGTGGACGACGGCGAGGCCTCGGACAGCAACGAGCCGGAGATGGGAAGACGCGGGAGTAGAGTCGCAGATGGAGAGGTGTACGAGGGTTAACTGGTTCTAGACGAGAGATGCCAGCTGGAGGAAGAAGACGAGAGATTGAAGATGGATGCCGGTCGTTGGATGTAAATCCAACGGCTAACATGTCAGAATCATTTGTTGACTAAATTGACAACGACTTGCGTTGGCTTCGACCTATTGGCCCACATTTCAGCCTCCAAAAATGTGGCACGTATTCAACCCATTTTTCAGAATTTACAGTCTTTTTTTTGCGCGGTAGAATTTACAGTCAATTTGATCTTTTTTTTGAATTACAGCCATTAGCTGGGCTTGGTGAACAAATAATGTAGCGTCCATGCGGCCCATTTATTTTATTTCCTAAAAAATTACAGGCCATTTGCACTTTCTCAAAATACACGATTTTACTGGGTTGATTCTAATTATAATGTTGGGTTGGGCCAGCAATGTTATCAAAAAATAAAAAGGGGCTGAGCATTTTGTTATAAATATATTTAAATAATAAGTGATATTATTACATTCGTCCTTAAATCTTACCAAGCTTTTGTACACAATCACTAGGATTTTCGTGCCAAAACAATTCAGGATTTTATTTGTTAAGAAATTATTTTTATAAGTTAATAAGATGTGGGATATTGTTTTCTTACATATGTAAGTATCTGTTAAATATATGATGACAATAAAAATAATATATAATAACATATAAAATAATTTAAATATATATAATATAGTTAGAAGGGAAACATAAGTTGGACCTGGCGTTCCTATTCTTATATAGAAAAATAGAACAGACCTCTGCGTTTTCTTCAAAAAATACATAAATTTGGCTGCCAAAAAAACCTCGGATGGGAGGTCCATAGGCCCGTCGATACATGACGGCCCTAAGAAAATACAAATAGGCATATGGACCTTCCATCCGAGGTCGTGGGCTGCGCATGTTAAAAATGAAAGCCTAGACGGGGCAGCCCAAAACCACGTCCAACACTTGCCAAAACTCCGTCCCTCATTTTCTCTGTGTTTCGCACACTCGACATTGTGTGGGCATTTTGACTGTGCATCATATGAAGATGTGCTATGCATGAATGTTGATCAGCATGATGTTAACTGGCTGGTAGTTCCATTTTCGACCATGAATAAAACTTCCAACATGATGTTAACCCTGTTTGAAAAGGCCGTGTTAATATAAATGATCTGCCTCTGAAAGTTGCAGTTTCTTATCTGAAACTGAACTTGCAGTTTCTTATCTGAAACTGAAACTTGCAGTTTCTTCTCTGAGAATCACATTGTCTGCACTTTTATACTCCTATGAAACTACATTTTTTTAAGTGCTAAAAATAGATCTCTAGAATTCATAAAATACTTCATATGCTCAATACTGCAAATCTGAAATTCAAAAGACATTCATATCTGAAAGTACTCTCAAAATACACAACACAAAACACAATTCACAACCTGCAAATACTGACAACCCTAAGCTCCTCCTGACAATTCACAACCTGCCCGACTATTGGGCTGGGGGGCAGCCCCCTCCTATTCCTCGGCGGCAGACAGCCGCCCCGTGAGACGATGTGAACGGCGAGGGAGACGATGGCGGGGAAGCGTCGTCGGGCCAACTGCTTTTCTCCTCTTGCAGTTGGGTTCGGTCGACGAAGACTCCACCGGCTCGCTCTGGCAGGACACCCTCACAAACGGCACCCTGTAGATGCTCGATCCTTCAATCTCTGGTGGATGCTCCATCTGGGATCGATACTCCCACCACCGCTCCCTCACGATCGGATTCGGTGAATCTGTTTGCTCCATGGCCCAGAGGAGCAGCTCTATGTACTCCGGCGCGACTCCCTCCGGGAGTATCGCCGCCTTTTCGCTCTGTTGCAGATATTTGGCCATGGATGTCGCCGTCGCCGCTAGTTGGTCCTTGTTGTCAAACCAAGACTGTATCTCCAACATCCTAGCTAGCTTCACAGGGTCGCCGTCTGCGATCCTCACGTATCGGTTGTACTCCTCCATCGATCTACTTCTCCACAGCACCTTCACTCGCCGGCGGTGGTTTTTGAATGGAAGAGGAGAGGAGCAGCGCTGGTTTTGGATTAGAACGGGAGAGGAGCGACGCTGGTTTTGGACTGGAACAGGAGAGGAGGGGCGGTGGTTTTGAAATGGAAGAGGAGAGGAGCGGCGCTGCATTTAGATTGGAACAGGAGAGGAGCGGCGGTGGTTTAAGAGGAGAAGAGCGGAAGAGCGGCGCTGGTCTTGGAAGTATTTTTTTGTTGTTTTGCGTATTTTGGGTCAAAGTTTGACCACGTACTGTATTTGACAAGCAAAATGTGAATGCATGTCACCAAAAATTGTATCGTTTGGTTCGTATCTGAATGTACTTTCAAATTATATTATTTTTGCAACGTATAACATATATTTTATGTGCGAAAATCATGGTCAATTATGACCCAGAATAAAAGGGAGACTAGTTAATGTGGGGTCGCTTTCTTAATTGAAGGGTAAATTGATTTTGATTTTGATCCAGTCACAGCGCGCCGGCCCTCTCGTCCAATCCTAAATCGCTGCCGCACGCTCCTCTCCCTCTTCTCCATTGCAAAACCACCTCCTCTCCTCTCCATCATCTCCATTCCAAAACCACCGTCTCGCCTCTCCCTCTTCTGATCTTCTCCATTGCAAAACCACCTCCTCTCCTCTCCATCATCTCCATTCCAAAACCACCGTCTCGCCTCTCCCTCTTCTGATCTTCTCCATTGCAAAACCACCTCCTCTCCTCTCCATCATCTCCATTCCAAAACCACCGTCTCGCCTCTCCCTCTTCTCTATTGCAAGACCACCGTCTCTCCTCCCATCTTCCAAAGCTAGCACCGGACCACTCAGAAGGACATCTATGGAGAGGATGCAGCAGCGAATCAGGCAGATCGCCGGCGGCGACCAGGCAAAGTTAGCCAGGTTGAAGGAGATCCTTAGTTGGTTTGACAATGAGTGGGAGATTTCGAGGACGGTGCGGGCCATGTGGCAATGTATGCGAAAGAGCGAGACGGCGGCGATGAGGGCGGCGATGTACATGTACTCCTCGGCGGCAGTCACGCCGCAGTCCTCCGAGTTCATCGAGTATCTCCTCTGGGCGATGGAGCAGACAGATTCGCCCGAGGCGACAGTCAGGCGGAGGTGGTGGGCGTACAGGTCGAAGGTCGAGCACCCAGAGGATAACGAATCGATCGAGTATGGTGTGCCGTTCGTGAGGGTGCAGAGCCAGCCGGAGCCACAGGAGTATTCGTTCTCCCACCGCAAGAGGAGGCCGGATGGCGCGACGTCGCTTCCCCGCCGTTCTCCACGGTTCCCTCGACGCTCGCCTCGTTTCAACGGCGGCGGTAGGGTTTAAGGTAAGCTTCGCACTAACCTAATCTTCCACCTGCTCATGCTTACAATCAGTGTGACAGCTAATGAAAATCATGCTTACAATCAGTCTCCGAGTACTACGCCAATCACCCTAAAATAGCTCTGGACCTTTGGGTCAAAGTTGTGACACAGTGTACAAATAAAGAAAAATAGATTGGTGCTTCTTTCAGAAAAGAGTACTCCCTAGAAAACTGCCAATATAAGCTACTAGTATTTGGTTAGATGATTTGCTGCCGAGAAAGATCCGTCCACAGAGAGCGCCACACATCCCACTGGTGGTGGTGGATGCCAATGCGTGCATGCAGCATGGTTGGTGTCGGTAATTTTTACTTGGCACACCTCGCACTCTGCATATATGCCGGTTCCATACGTACATTTGTGCAGTTCCACCAAAATGCAGCTGAATAACCCTGTTTGCACAGATAATGAAAAAGCGTGATTACATTATAGTGGCACTAGTTGATGAAACACACAAAATAAATAGAAGAAAATATTGCGATAGTATCATAGTATGCCATGCTGCGAGGGCGAGATGGGCCCTGCGACGCCTCATACGGTACGCCTCATACTGGACATCGTCCCAAGTCTCCCAGATACACCTTCTGCCAGTGATGAACATCAGTGTACAGCGGTAGTACAAGGAGGCGCCTTGAGACATTCAAATCTCTATTTTTGTACATATCAACTAAAATTAAGCACCCCAGTTTGCAGAAACGCTTAAACATTAACAATGGGACTAGTTGATGAAACATACATTAACAAAGAGAAGCACTTTCTTTATCTACATTGGAAATGAAATGATAGAGATGACACTCGCTCTATTTTAACTGTATTATTACTTCATTTTATCAGTGACACTAGGGTCGAGCAGGTGGCAAACGAGGTGTACCGTGCGTCGCAAGGATGGAGGCCGGGGGTGCTTAGACTGGGATGCTGAAGCTGGCTCTTTCAGTCACCAACATGGATGATTCAATTCATGGGACCTTTTGGTGCAGTTCACCTAAAATGAAGCAATGTCCCGTGAGCTAGCAGCTTCTTCTTCAATTTTTTTAAGAAAAGGGCTCCAGCCCCGGTTCCATTTCCATCAGAAAACGAAACCCACAGAGCTTCTTCTTCATTAGTTGCAATAAAATTGAGCAACATCAAGGTTGGTTGTGAAGCTCCTGGAATGCTCAACTATAATTTGGATATCATTTGTGCAGTTCAACTAAGATCGAGCGTGAAATGTATATCTCTGTTTGCACAAAAAAGGTGGAAAGGAGGGTGACTAACAAGTGATGAAACATGCATCAAATGAAAAGAAGCATGTTCCTTATCTGAATGGCAATCCTACAAGGACAGTAGCAATTTCTAAAGCACTGGCATTGCTAGATATTAGTGTGGGCATTAGGATTAACTATGACAACCGTTAAATACGACATTACTTTGGGCACGGGAGAGTAGGCGGACCAGGACAGTTGCATTTCTAACGAAAAGAACCAACTTATCTTAATGGGAAATTTTAGCAGGACATGTAAAGAAGTGCCATTGATTCATATTACTGGAGGCATTACATTGAAAACAACATTGGTTTAACGTGTCCTTACTTTTAACAGTGCGACTGCTACATTTTACCAGTGGCATTACATAAGAGTGGCTCGGGGCAACAAACATCAGAACAGGATATCTGGGTTGGTCCCATTTTTGTTCGGTATAGCCACCTTATACTGTGTGAGGCTAGCAAATCTAGTGCTGGACTTACTCTGTTGACTTGTCCCCCAGTCCCCACTTTCTTTCCTTTTTCAACCAATAGATCGGGTTTATATTGAGTTTGTACTGCGTTTCCCTTTATTTCCCTATTAGACCTAGAGACCAGTTGGATAGCCAGTCTCTGCTACTTTTCGCCCCCATTATTTCCTCTTTCGACCAAGTCCTAGATTCAGGTAACAAATCCTCCCCACCCCCACCCCCTTTCTTCCTTGTTTGAACCAAGTAGTACTAGATTCGAGTGCATGAACTAGTTTTACCTCTTAAACGTAAAAAAATTAGGTGGTTTTCGAACAGCCGATCGATCCTATCTACGAGGGGGCCTGAGAAATAGTAAAAGATACAAATGCAGCGACGTCAGGAGCTCGGGAAGTAGAGCAAGGCCGGTTTCGAAGGAAGTTATACCTGATGGTCGCCGGGATGTCGCTAGGTGGGCGGCGGGAGGCCGGATCTGCCCACACTACGGCAGCGAGGAAGAAGGGGTCGGAGGCCCTCCCTCGCCAGCGGTGCTTGGGAGAGAACGGCAAGGCAGGCTGATCGGGACGCGCCCAGCAGTGGGTAAGAGCCGTCGCGAAGGACGACCGCGTGAACGTTGCACCTTCCCACCTTCCCCGGCAGAGAGGATCCGGCTGGATCTGTGACCAGCGGTGAGCAGAGAGAGAGAGAGTGTGGCCACCGCTGTCGTGTTTAGATCTGGAGAGGTCGAGACAGTGTGAAGAGAGCAACACTAGCAAGCAAGCGCGGAGGCTCCTGCCTATATAGTGGAGTAGTACTAGTTTTCTTTTGTCTACCGGAGCCGGCTTGACCTCGTCAATGACTGTCGAGAAGTCTTCATGCACGTGGCCCGGAGGCGCAGTTGTCGTCATTTTGATCTGAAGCGCCGGATTATAACATATAACACGAAAAATGCCACATGACAAGAAATCATAACCTCACTGCCCAAAGGAGACAACATGAATCCCGACGGACAAACTAGACGAGGAACAAAGCTCAAATTAAAGATAAACTCGTAGAAAAGGGGTCCGTCGATAGATGTCCTAATTAACATAGCCGGCTTGACCTAGATGGCAGCCGAGTAGTCACTGTTCGTGCATGTGCCCCCAATGACTAGCCCAACTCAGTTGTCGCTGTTTAACCCTCGCAGTGATCCGAAGCACATGACACCTAATTTTGCGAGATGACAAGAAACCTTTTTTTAGATTTCTCACCACAACTACAGCCATGTACAACACAGCCTGCACGATATGTACACGATAGCCAATCCAGGCGTGTCTGCTGGAGTCTGGTCACATGCATGGACGAACTGATCTTCCGTGTCTTGCAGGGATCGTCCAGGCACCAACGTAGTACAACACTTCTCTAGTACTATCGCTCGTCTCCCTCTTCTATTAAGTCACCCGACTTGCGGGGCCGGGGAGTGTGCCTATGGTCGGTTCTCAATTGCCGTCCCACATGTGTGTGCAAACGCAATATGACGCGCGTTCCATTCGGAGAGCAGCGTGCCAGACCGACCGACCATCTGGGGTGCGACGCGAACGCGACGGGCGTGCTGTATACTCCGTACATGTGTACCGCCGTTTTCTAGACGCTTGGCTCCATGGCGCGGGCGCAATCCATGGATACAAAATTAGTATACTGTATACTATTTAAAAGTCGAGGGCGGGGCTTTTCCTGTGCGGTAGGCGGGGGGTAGTTCCGCCTAGTCGGTTCGACAGAGACGCAAGAAGACGAGGGAGTAGGCTACTGCAAACGTAGGGCTGTGTGATTTGACAGCGAGTTACTGCTGGACAGGTGGGGCCCCGTGATTTGACTTGCCATTATCATTTTAACTGCGGCGCTACGACCGGCGTGAGTCTCCCGATTCCTGACCACCTCCATACAGGTGCCTCTCCCAATGCTCCGCCATGTAGTAGAGGCTGGCTCTTGCATGAGAGCCCACTTCTCCACTTTTTCCTTGCCTCTCTTTCCTCCACATATGCAAAAATGCCATGTAAAGCGCACTATTGTACTTACTTTTACTTGCTCCTACAGGTGCTTAAGCTTGCCACATAGGCATAAAGTCTGATGTGGCAAGTTAATCAAGAAGAGAGAGACTAGTTTGGTGACCCAAGGAAGAAACGGTGCTAAGCGCGTGTACCTAGGTGAAAAGACAATTTTGAGTCTATAGCCAATTAAATGAAGCAAACTTAGCAACACCATTTCATTGGAAGAGGTCACTCCTTGGCAAATGCAATAAATACTAGTACTCCCTGTGTCCCATAATATAAGAACGTTTTTGGCACTACACTAGTGCCAAAAACGTTCTTATATTATGGGACGGAGGGAGTACGAAGAAAGAGATAGAGAGGAGTAAAAAAATACACTTATAGCCAACCTTATAGCCAACCTTGTTGTAGTATGAGTGACTAACTGATGACTATGTATGACATGCCAACATCAGATAGCCTAACGCACCGTGTTAAATCTCCAAGGGCGCGACCGCGCGAGCGACGCGACGGTCGTGGTAGGCGCGACCATGATACGGGCTGCTGGCAGCCCTTGGATCTGAGATCAAACGGTCGCATGCTAAGTTGCTGAAAATTTGCAGAATAACCCTCCAGGATAGGATATTCACCCATAGGTCTAGAATCACGCCATGCAACCGTTCGATCTCAGATCCAAGGGCTCTCAGAAGCCCGTATCATGGGAGAATGGAAAGCCACTACCCTGCCGTTCGCACGCTGGCAGTTCGCTCCTACTCGTCCCCGCACGTCCTTCAATACTACGGCGGTTCGCTCCTAGTCGTCCCGTCCATTCACATTACGGCAGTTCCACTAATCCTAACCCTCCACCCAAATCCATGGCGTCCCAAATCTCCACGATCGGCGGTGAGTACAAGGTTAGAACCATCACCGGCGATGAGTTCGACGTCATCTACACCCGTTCTTCCGCGACGGTGAAAGGATGCCTTCTCGCTTCAGACACATGTTCGAAGACTCAGATGATGAGTGGGTCGCTGGGCTAGATGTTGAGTACACCACAGTCCTGGGACGAGAGAAGGATCTAAAGGACGAAGAGAGGAAGAAGCCCGCCGTGATCCAGGTTTGCGTGCATGACTTATGCTTGGTCTACCACATATGCCATGCCGACGTTGAGTGCCAGGATTTTAAGGACTTCCTCAAGAGCAACCTAGTCAAATTCGTTACTGTAGACTTTGGTAACGACAAAGAAGTCCTGCATCGGATAGGCCTCGTTGTAGGCAACACCTTCGACCTCCAGAAGAATCGGCTGGTGTCCTCACGTCAGCCTTCAATGCTGACCCTGGCAGGAGCCATGGTTCATCCTTCGTACGGTAAACTGGAGAGACCTCCATACATGTTTCATCGTCATGCATGGCAGCGGAATGTACTAGATATAGACCACATCCACTACGCTGCAATGGATGGCTACCTTTGCTTCAATATCTACAAGGGTTGGATGAAGAGCAACAGCCAAGTGCGCGGTTCAAGCAAAGAAGTATCGGCCAAGAGGAAGAGGGACAAGGACGAAGTCGAGGATGTGGACGAGGACTCTGAGTAAGGTGGCAGTGTTGTTGCTCATGGTGGTTCTAGTGCAGTGTCTACCGGAATAGTTGCAAAGTTTAATTTCAGGTGTGCTTAATTTAATTTGAGGGGTGTGTTGTGCTGAGCCCCCAGCAGAACTATGTTATGTTTCTTCTCGTTACTTTAACTCTTCAGTACGTAAGTACTACCACTCGTTTCTTCATATTATATACGTACAATATATATGGCCAACATCATATAGCCAGTAGTTTAGTTGTCAAAGAATTTCAGGGTGCTTAATTTTGTCAAAGAATTCCAGAATGCTTAGAGGGTGCTTGGATCCAAGGGACTTATTTTAGTCTGACTAAAAATAGTCTCTTTAAGAGGCTAAAGTTCCAAGCACCCCTGACTAAAGAGGGGCTAAAATTAGTCTTGAGACTAAAAAAATTTAGTCAGGGGTACCCCTACTAAAATGTGGATTAGTCCTCTCTCTACTCATTTAACTCCTCTCCTTTAACACAAGCGAGTTCTGGATTGGAGGGTTTGGAGGATAATAAATGCTCATTAACTTGATTTTAGCCTTTTTAGTATTTGGATCCAAGCATGGGTGAGGCTAGCATGTTTTAGTCCCACTACTTTTAGCCATGGGACTAAAACGTATCCAAGCACCCTCTTAGTTTTATTTGAGGGGTGGGTTGTGCTGGACACCATTATTGTGACTAGCCTTTTTAATAGTACTATATGCATAATTTGGCGATGAGCGCTCTCTATATGTACCACCTTTTTTAATTTCAAGTTTTGCTCCATGGCGCAATCCATCGATACTACTGCTGTACAAAAGTATACATTTTTTAAAAGGCTAGAGGGCGGGGCAGTCTAGCTTGGTCGGTTTCACGAGAGGCGAGGGCCTTTGTGATTTGACGGCTCATTACTGCTGGAAGGCGGGGCCTTGTGATTTGACTGCTCGTATAAATGCGCCGACGACCTGATCGAGGAGGAGCAAAGAACCGTGCGCTATACTCAAGTTTTCCACTGGAGTAGTACTACGACGGAGGAGCACGAAACACGGCAGCCCAGTGCCATATGGCGATAAAAAATGATCTAATTTGCTAGTCATCTCATTGTTAGCATTGTTCTATTCATTCCCTCAAAAAAAACATTGTTCTATTCATGCCTCACAGAGAACGTGACACGTGCGGCGAAACACCCGAAGCAAAAGATGAAACACAGGAGCAAAAGAAGAAGGAAGATTATCACCCCAAATGATCTAATTCGCCGTGGAGTCGTAACTGCTTCTTCATCGCCTCCACGACCTCCATCTCCTTGCGCGTCTCCTCCGCCATCTTCTTCATTTTGTCCATGACGCGGGATTTCTCGACGCGAGCCTTCATCATCTGTTCCACGGCCGCATTACGTACCTTGACAGCAGCCGGGTGCTCGATGCGGAGCTTCGCCAACTCCTCCTTCTGTTCCATGACGAGGGCCTGCAGCATCTTCATCGAGGAACTACTATTCTCATGCAGCTTCTTCCAGCCGGCGTTCTTCTCCTTCAACAGGTCGATCTCGTGGCAGAGCTTCGCCTTGTCCTCCTGAAGTCACAGGATTTCGCCGGTCGCCTTCTTCTCCGAGGCAATGCTCTTCTTCAGCAGCATCACCAAGCCGACGGTCAACTCCCCCTGCTGATTGAGCTCAGCGGGCATGTCGTCGAGGCTCTCCTTCAGCAACTCCATCAAGCCTTAGATGAACTCCTTCTGCTTATTGAGCTGATCGGGCATGCCGTCGAGGGATAACGACTCCAGCTCCGCCGGCTCGGCATGTTCGCCTCCGCGGCTAGGGCGCTCCTGGGAGCCATCGCCTGCCCGTGAGAGATCTTTCGAGGTCTCTGCGTGGCGGCGATCCCTTTCTTTTTTTCCGCAGCCTTGGTTGCCGCTCCCTTGTTACGAGTAGTTCTTGACCTAGAGCTCTGCTCACCGGCCATGGCAACGACGGACGAAGAAGAAGCACTTATGAGGAGGAAAGGTAGAGTAATTTTCGGTTAGGTAGTTCCCCTTTTTATAACCTAAGTACTAGCACTAGTACTAATACCTGCATAGTGGGAACACGTTCAGGTTTGGTACGTACTAGTAGGTGTGAGCAGGCTTTCGAATGTGATGGGAACAAGGTAAAGATTAATTGATGGTTTTGGTTTCGAGGCCCGAAACGGCTCCCGATGAGTTTAGCAAAACATAAATTTCAAGTACTACACTGCTCAAATGCGTAAATATTATGTTACTGTCAAAAATTGGCACAAAATACGAAGGGCACCAATGGAAGTACTACTAGCAACCCACGATTTAACTTCTCGCATGCGCGCAGTGGAGTAATAATGTCTTTCTTCCGCCCTCACGTCCACTCAATTTGCATGCGCTGTATTAATTGACCATCAATGAAGTGAACGACTTTACACGCGTCAAATTATCACATGGGGTGGATCTTGGTACAAAATTGCGTCCGCCCGTGTACCCGCGTGTGCGTGCGAGGGAATGAGTGCGTGCGTGGCGTGCGTGCACATCTTCGCTTCGTGCATGTACCGCCAGTATGGCTCAGGGAGGACGAGTACATTCTTCTGGAACCAGCAGCACGTCACTGTGATCAATCCACGCAAGGAGGTCGCGACAACGCCTCCACATGTGCCACGTGGCTTCATGAACTGTAAGAGAGACACTGTGTAGCGTGCCATTGGTATTCTAATTTACGTGTTTTGCACATACTCGAAGTACTAGTAAGGTACACGTGCATTGCACGCATCAGATTTTGCAACCAAATTATGAATAAATACCACACTATAGCATGTAAGCTTTGATTCATATATGCCTGATGTAGCCCTTCGTTTAATTCTTATAGTTCATCTCATTCAAAATCAAATAGTTTTTATAAAAAAGCTAAGAACGCGGGAATAGGAAAAACATGGGATTATAGTGGAATATCGTCTTGAATCCTACAGGATTGTACGAGTGTTTGATTGTGCATAGAAAAAACGCAGAATTCTTTCAAAGAGGTTTGAGTGGATGGGATGTTTCCTATGAAATCTAGTGCAAATGAATCATATGGAAAAATTCCTATGGTTTACAATCCTACAAATCAAACAACCAAGATAGGAAAAATTCCTAATGATTAGAATCCTCCAAAATTCCTTTGAGAATCCTTTGAATCAAAGAAGCCCTTAATCTATTTTATGATTCATGGAATTGTGCATTGTAAAGCATAGAGTAAAAACAAATAATGGCAATTCAACTAGAAAAAAAGTTTGGGCAGTTATGATACGGAAGATTCTAGAACAAAAGAGAACCACTGTTGTTTTGAGGTTTGTGCATTATGCTTAAGTTCAACCATGGAGTCTGCTAGATTGTACATGTGGAAAAATCCGGTGGGGGGCTAGAAGATGGTGCGAGGGGCCGAGTGGAGGGAGACTATGAAGGAATGCACAAGTGCGAGATCGATATTTAGAGAGAGGGGGCGAACACGTGCGCTGTTGCGCGCAGTGGCGGAGCCATGAAAAATAAATGAGCTAGGGGGCCAAGCATTGCTAATCCTTTACGAGGAGGGTCAATTCATGAACTTAAACCATTTTTAGCAGCAATTGTCTAATGATCACATTCATATTAGCCTCGATATATAGTGATGTTAGGGGGGAGGGGGGCAGGGCCCTTACTGCCCCTGTCTTCGCCATTGTGCACGCGTCTGAGAGATGAAGCGGAAGGCATGGATGATGAGAGGGGGACGTTGGATATATAATTAATGTGGGTGTATTAGCTATATATGTTAATCCTATATAGAGAGGTATAGATTGATCGATGTGGACGTGGGAAAGAGGGTGAGACCTCACTGGATATATCGATTGATCGGTTTGTGTGGAAAACTAAGAAAGACCTAGCTATATACACACATACATAGAGGAACATCGATCATTGCGCATGCACGCGTGAGAGATAAAGAATGCCCGATATGATGGAGAGGGGGATGTGTGTGGGTGTGTGCCTTCATGGGAGACCGACCTGAAGAAAAAGATTGCATGCGTGCGATGGATAATGCCGACTGGTAGTGTGTGTGCATGCATGCACGAGAGAAAGTTAGTGGTACAATTATAAATAGAAGACTACTGTGTGGGTGTAAAAGAATAGGTGAGGTCATAATCAATGTAAAGTTGAATTCAAATATTTGAATAAGAGATCCTGATGTTTGAAACCCATGCATGCAGGAATATAACGGAGATCTGCGCGGTGTGGTTTGGAAACGAGCATGTTGTAATGTATACACATTGAACAAGGTCAGGCTGATTTGAATTTGAGATACCGATGGCAGACATCATTTGGCCACGTCGCATCCGTGCATGGACACACTATTCTAATTGGAGATGATGGGCGGCTTTCGCATCACATATCTATATCTATACCCCTATATATATTTTATATTTTATATTTTTTTATATTGTGTGCGGGTAACTTTAACTTTGAAAGATGGTCGTTGGATGAGGCGAATCCGATGGTCCAAAGATGGCAAATTTGAGCACTACTGGCCGTTGGATATCATCTAGATTCCACCAGATTTCGCCACATGTATAATCTAGAAGACTCCATGGTTGAACTTAAGCATAATGCACAAACATCAAAACACAAGCACTTCTTATTTGTTCTAGAATCTTTCGTATCAGAATTGCCAAATGTTTTTCTACATGATTTGCCATTATTTGTTTTTACTTTATGTCTTACGACGCACAATTCCATGAATCTTAAAATAGATTAGCTTTCTTATAAAAACTAGATGGTTTTGAATGAAATGAACTATAAGAATTAAACGAACATCTACATCATGCATATATGACTCAAAGCTTGCATGTTATAATGTGGTATTTATTCATAATTTGGTTGCCAAATCTCATGCGTGCAATGCACGTGTACCTTACTCTAGTCTAAATGGTGTTTGTGTGTGTGTTGTGCGTGTTGAGGTGCAAATTGTCTTTTCTTTTGGGTACACGTTAAGCTTGTTCTTCCGAAATTTCAAGCCGCGCCTTGTTATGCCGAAATTCAAGCTAGCGTCTCTGTCTATCGTGCTGCAAAACTCCTGCCTCTTCAACCTGCGCCTTGTTAGCCCGAAATATTTAAGATATATCTTTGTCTCGTTGTGCTCCGACAACTCCCTCCATCTCAACCCGTGCCTTGCTATTCCGAAATTACAACGTGCGCGAAAACTCCCACCTCCTGTGAAATCCCGACACGCGAAATGCCCGTGGTACCCCTGAACCGAAAGAACCGCCTCATATCGGTGGGGGTACTTCCGTAACTTACCCCACATTTCGGACAAGCGCGTCTCTAAGCCATGGTTCCCCACTGCCATCCCATCTGCCCACCCATCATACACCGAGGCCGCGAAAACCCGCGACGAATCCCCACACCCTGCTCCGTCCGCCACCCAGCCGGAGCCTCTTCCCCGACGAAGTCGTCCACAACAACACCTCGACATCCCTCATCCACCGTACCGGATGAGGATCCGTCGTCGATCTCATCGTCCCGCCGGTTCAGCCACCCCGTCCTCCACCTCCAAGGAGCTGCCCCGACGTTCCCCTCGTCTTTCGCGCCACCTCCATTCCCACACCGCGTCTTCACCTGCACCATCGGAAGAGCATCATCTTCACCGTTTCCTCGGATGAAGCTGCGGCATAATCGGCGCCACCAAAGAGGTTGTACACTAATCGCCGCATTTTCTTCTTGATTCGATCTCACGGTGCTGCCGGCGCTCAGTCCCGAGCCGACACGGCGCGGCTCCATCCATGGCGTCGCTCCCTCGGCGGCGACGTCCACATCAGTAGGAGCTGCTGCTGCTTTAGCTCTCGCTCGCGCTGCTGCTCTACTCTTGCTCTCGGTCCCCTGCCTGGTCTGCTCTTGCTATTGCTCTTGCTCGCGCTGCTGCTCTCGCTCTTGCTCTTGCTTGCGATGCTGCTCCGATTTAGCTAACCTTTCAGTTGACT